>NC_057806.1:117699231-117700157 GCF_018294505.1 Triticum aestivum
GAGAGAGAACAGGAGTCCGGGAGAGGGGGAGGTCGCGTTTTATGCAGCAAAGACTGGTATAAACCATGTTTTGATATAAACTTGCATTCAAATATTTAAATTGGAGAACATGTTGTCTGCAATCCACACATCAACGGATATATGCGTATATCAAACAAGTTCATTAATTTGACTTTCAACATGTTCATGGAGTACTATAATACTGTACAACATGCTACTCAATTGAGGTGTTCAATTTTGGGTTTAGTTCACTATTTTGACCTACTAAATGAGCTATTTCATTTAATTGAGATATTTCATTTTGGTTTGATTCGCGTTTTTGAGTGGGTCAACTATTTGTCATATAGTAAATCGCTAGCAACGAGCATGTAAAAACACATTACTCCCGAGCATCATCTCTCCATCTAAAAAAGAAGTTGTAAGCTAATATTTCAAAATTTGATCCGAATCGACTTGGTAAGGTAAACGTGGATGCTCGTTCTCCCAAAATTTGAATGAACCGTTAAACATCCTCTCTGCTCGGTGGAATTCGCCCGAGCAAATAAATGGGAGACGCGAAATTACCGTCCTATGTGGAACACGCATCAATTGGCCCGTTGTACACCGAGGGTAGGTTCCTAACTTCATCCAAGCGTGCCTTCTCCTCGACCGAAATGACATGTGCCGGATAATTCATAAACCATGGTCGGCAAAACACACTCTCCTCGCCCGAAATAGCTCGCGCCCACTATTTCAGAACACACTCTCCTCGCCTGAAATCGCTCGCGCCCACTACAGTTCAAAACACGCCCTCCTCGCCTGAAATCGCTCCCGCCCACTATTTGGGGAGAAGCAAAGTTACTCTACTATCCCCGACCCTCAGTACACAGACCCAAGCCGAGAAGCCTATAGGCAAGGGTAGAACTGTAACTCCCCCTCACATTTCA
>NC_057806.1:117700568-117838881 GCF_018294505.1 Triticum aestivum
CGCCCGCCCCCATTCATAACTCGTGGGTGCCAAATCGCCTTCTCCCCGGGAAGCTCCCTTCTCCCGAGCCGCGAAACCTCAGCCCCACCTCCATGGCGCCCCCCACCGCACCAATTTCACAGCCGCCCTCCTCCCTAATGCCGGAGATGCTGTCCATTTGCCGTCATGCACTGGGCCGTGTACCTCTTACTCTGTGCTGCTGGTGCTACCTCGATGATGGCCGCGTGAACCGTACCAGAGCCGATTCAACCCCGCCGTTGTTCACGGTGCCAGAGCGACTCCAACTTCGGATCCGTCCAGAGTCCTGGCGCTGCTTCCACGTAGCTGTCGACCGTCGCGACATCGCTCTTTCCCTGCCGCCGGTCGCCACCGCAACCGCGCCAGCCTGACCGACTCGGCAGCTGGACCTGCCTACTTCACCATGCCACCAGATAGGTCGCACCCTCATCTCAAATCACTTTATTTAGGCGTCAGTTGTCTGAATTTTTATTCTGGGCCAATCGATTCCCAATGGGAAGCAGCACCCCTCGAGGCGGCAGAGCTCCTAGGTTGCTGGTTGGCTGGTGTCTAACGTAAGGGTGCGGGGCCACAAGTTCGCTGCGGAAGCAACGCCTAGATGGCTATCTTTTAGAGTTGCATGGGTTGAAGGTACTGCCGCCGCCGGATCTGGATGACGGGGAGTCTTTGTGGATTGGCCCGGGGGCGGCGCAACCACGGCAGTGCGGTGGGGCGGGGAGCCGGGTTTTGGCCGGGCCACGGACGGCGGAGGCAGGCTGCTCTGCCGTTGGTCGCTGGCTCTTCGGGGAAGATTCCGAACAGTGTGAGCCGGGAGGCACAAGACGGCCAGCCATCCGGCGTAGATCGGACAGTACCAAAATAAAATAAAATCGTGTGACCCCAATTTAGTCTACAGACGTGTGACCACTCTCGTACCTTACTGTTGATCTCTTAGTGTATTTCTTTAGATCAAAGAGATATGTCGTTCTCAACATTATGCGTTATCTGCATCTTCAGACACACCGCAGCTGCTCCAACAAGGGAAGCATACACCAGAACGGAGCTATAGTCCCCACTCAACAGTTCCCTGCATCGAATGCGCATGCCCGACATGGACAGCCACAACAACTGCAGGGCCATCGACAAGTTAGCACATGATGCTCACTCCTATGGATGGCAGCCAGATAGGTTGTACCCTCATCTTACTTGTGTGCAACATTTATGGCTTTGTTATTCATCTAAGAATGGAAAATAGATCATCACATTTCACTGTATATTAATGCTGATCTCTTACGGGTCTTGTTCAGGAGTTAACGTTGTTCCATAGTTCAGCTAAGATACTTGTTCTTTAGGTAATGCTATTCCATAGTTATCATCCATCAGCCACTGCTATCCCACAGGCTGGTGATTATAGTGTTATACCACTTCTAGTATTACCTATGTTGTTCTTTAATACTTTTGTGTGCCATCTAGTTAATCTTGCGTACAAACGATACATATTCTGTAGCTTTCATCTGTGTTCTCCCTTTAGTTTATGAGACCTGTTGCTGCTAGCTAACCCCAGTCTTACTATTTATGTCGTCTCCTACAGGCACTCATTACATAAATCTAACTACTAGTTGTCTTCCACGCATGTCAGATATGATTGCACACACTGATATTTCCACAAGAACCTCATGGAGCAATGTAAAGGCCAATAAACTTGATGTCAATGATACCCAATATGATGGAACATGTAAAGGCAGTTCTTCAGAAGACTTGCAGAAAGATGATGAATCCTCTTCACCCCACAAGGTCCTTGCTCTAACTTGGACTGTGATATGGGTACAACATGCATATAATGTCCTGGAGTGTATCTACTCTATTGCAATGCCATGTGCTTAGCATGCTGATCATGCATGTAAATATGTCATGCCTTCCTATTTTTCAGTACCTATTCCATTCATGATAACATGTTTTCAAATTCAAGTACTTTCATTATACTCTATCGCAATGCCATCTGCTTAATTTGGACATCATGCTTCTGAATATCTTATGCATTGTTATTCATCAGTATGTACTTCATCTGTCTACCATACCATGTTTTTTTACATTGAAGTGTTGTTCTAGTGCTCTGTTGCAATGCCATCTTATTTTCCCAATCATACACGTGTATGTTGCCTTAGTTATTTCTGTACATATTCCGCTAGCACACAGTTTTACATTCAACTAGTGTTTTTTTTGCTGTGTTGTCCTGTCGTATCCCTAGCTCTTACACCATACTCCCTCCGTCCGAAATGGATAAAAAAGGATGTATCTAGAACTGAAATACGCCTAGACCCATCCATTTTTTTTTGGATGGAGGGAATACATGTCAATATGTCATGCCTTTCTATTCTTCAGTACCTATTCCATCTCTCTGCTGTCGCATGTTTTATAATTAAAGCACCATTCTTCTATACAAGGCATGCTAGGGGAAGACGACTATGTTAGAATCTGAAGGGTTACAAACAAGGCCTTTGCAAAAGATCCAAATGCCAGGAGATAATAAACCAACTCCAGTTTTTATAGATACTGCTCCAGCAAAGAGAAACCCAACTCCTACTGATAAGAACAGATTCCAGTGGCCAAAGAACTAGTCCACTCTAGTCCAGCAAAAATATGTCAACTCAATTCTAAGAAGCATGTGCGTATCCTTGCATCATGAAATTTTATAGCATGCTGATCATATTTTCTACATGTTTCTTACCCATCTCTCTTTTAGAAAATAAGCTTAACAGATAGAAGAATTTATGCAATGGTATCGTTTATGAGGAAAGATTCTTGCAGGAATTCTCTGTGCTCCAATGTAGATGTAAGTACCTGTTGTATATCACTATATTTTGACATCAACATGTATTTTGTTAATCGGCGTGAATCCAACCTTTATCTGATCTAAATTTAGTTGTAGCAAAATGTATGAATAAAGGCCACAATGTTGATTTTTGCAAGGAAAACTGCCTGGTAGTTTTACATCCTGAGCTGTATGAGTGTACTATCTCATATCAGTGGGTTTGAATACTTTGCTTCTGCAGTGGGTTTTTCAGTGTTTTTTTACTATGTTGTCCTGTCGTATCCCTAGCTCTTACATCATACTCCCTCCGTCCAGATTAAATGTCGCAGAAATGGATAAAACTGGATTTATCTATAACTGAAATATGCCTAGACCCATCCATTTATTTCCGGATGGAGGGAATACATGTCAATATGTCATGGCTTTCTATTCTTCGGTACCTATTCCATCTCTGCTGTAGCATGTTTCATAACTGAATCACCATTCTTCTATATAAGGCATGCAAGGGGAAGATGGCTATGTTAGAATCTAAAGGGTTACAAACCAGGTCTTTGCAAAAGATCCAAACGCCAGGAGATAATGAACCAACTCCATTTTTCATAGATACTGCTCCAGCACAGAGAAACCCAACTCCCACTGATAATAAGCAGATTCCAATGGAAAAAGAACTAGTCCACTCCAGTCCAGCAAAAGAATGTCAACTCCATTCTAAGAAGCGTGTGCATATCCTCGCATCATGAAATTTTATAGCATTCTGATCATATTTTCTACATGTTTCTTACCCATCTCTGTTTTAGAAAATAAGGTTAAACGATACAAGACTTCCTCCATTGGGATCGTATTCGAGGAAAATATCTTGCGGGAATTCTTTGTGCTCCAATGTTGATGTAAGTACCTGTTGTATATCACTATATTTTTACATCAGCATGTATTTTGTTAATCAGCGTGAATCTAACCTTTATCTGATCTAAAATTAGTTGTAGCAAAATGTTAAAGGCGCCAATGTTGATTTTCGTAAGGATAACTGCGTGGTAGTTTTGCATACTGAGCTGCACGAATGTACTATCTCATGTCACGCACATTACTGAATTGTAGTGCTTCTCTGGTTGCCCATTCATTCATTGTGTCAATGTTGCTTTCGTATTACCTTACCTGGCTAATGATAGCTGTGCCATATTGTGTTAATTTGGTGTAGGCTAGTTGCCCAAACGTTCGTTGTGTCAATGTTGCTTTCCTATTATCTGACTTGGCCAATGATAGCAATGCTAGTGTGTTAATTTTGTGCAAGCTGCTGAAGATAAGAAGACAAACTCTGAAAACAGCAAGACAACTCAATTGTTTCTTTCCAGTAAATCTAGGCCAGGTAATATGGCAATAACTCATGATTAATCTGTTTGGTTCCCGTCCTAATTTATGTTATGATGCAGTGGTCGAGACACTCTCCACTATCAATAATACAAGCCTGCCAAAATCGCCATCTGAATCTGTTCAGTATCCTCTGTCTCGAATGCAACGGAATGAATGTATGTCTGTGAACCAATTAATGGCTGAAGCAATGATGGAAATGGTGGATGAATCAGAGGTGCAGAGTCGTGCGACACAACAACTGATCAATGTTTTTAGAGACAGTGTAGAAAAGCAGCAAGAACTTGCCCACATGCTTATGGGTGTCATCTGTGCTGAGGTTGCAGATTGTGACGTTGTAGATGGTTAGATTCTGCTCATTTATTTGCACTGGCATCAATCTTTGATTGCCCAGTGGATGTAATTTCCTGTAATATATGCTGGATGTGCAATGTTATTCCCTGTATGCCGTACCTTTGCTTGATCGGTTTTGGTCCTGTGCATAATTGCTCGTCGTAATGGGCTCAAATTATCTAATTTGGCCTAAAGACATGAACGAACTTTAGTGGGACCATTAAGTTAATGGGCCGTCACTAGGCCGAAAGTTAATGGTCGGCCCTCTTACCTCCCAGGTCGTTAACAGGCCATTACTAAGTTTGGGCTACATATGGTCCAACTATACTGTAGGCCTTTAGCAGGCAGAAAGAGACAGTGGGCTTGTACTGGACCATGAAGAGCATGGGCCGCTAAGAGGCTGAAAGTCAGGTCGTATTGTAAATGGCCCAACTGTGTTGTGGGCCTTTAGCAGGCCAAAAGAGAAACCGGGCTGGTATTGGACCATGAAGGGCATGGGCAGTTAAAAGGCCAAAACTAAGGTCCAACTACAAATGGCCCAACTCATTTATGGTCCGTTAACAGGTCGAAAGGCACACAAGGCCGGGAATTGGCCCAACACTTAAATGGGTCGCTAAAAGGCCAAAACCCAGGTCCGACTACAAATGGCCCAACTGATTTATGGGCCGCCAACAGGCTGAAAGTGACACCGGGCCAGAAATTGGCCCAACACTTAAATGGGCGACTAAAAGGCCGAAACTCAGGTCCGACTACAAATGGCCCATCAGATTTATGGGCCGTTAACAGGCTGAAAGACACACCGGGCCGAAAATTAGCCCAACATTTAAATGGGTCGCTAAAAGGCCGAAAGATGTACATCCTGAAAATTGGCACATCCATTAAATGGGCCATTAACAGGCCCAAATCTCATCGGGCCGATATTGATCTCAAATATATAGCGGGTTGTTAACGGGCTCGAACTGACGATGGGCTGCAATGGTGTTAAATCTTTAACGGGCCATTGACGGGCCGAATTGCCACATCTCGTATGGGCCGTGGGCTTAAATGGACCTGACACAAGTAGGCCTTATATGGGCCGGCCTCCTAATTTTTACTGGGCTGGCCTTTTTCACCAGAATGGGCCACTGTTGGGCCATGCCACGTGTCGACCTATCATAGGCGCCTCCTGTCCAATGAGTGGATGACATCTGTCCCAACGGTGAGGCAACACGTGTTTCCTTCGGCCAATCAGAATTTTACACGTGGAAATTTCCCATTGGTCAGGGCTATTAATAGGTTATCGGATCCAAAATCCGACCCGGTAGCTTAACGGTGTTTCGTTACAGTGGATGCCACGTGTTGGTCATCCTTGACGAAAGCACTTCTGTGACACGCGATTTATCGTCATGGAAGTGGACACTTCCGTGATGATAATTTTGGTAATGTCATGGAACACTTCTACGACAGCACATGTACGACTATCTTGATTCTGTCATAAAATCGTGATGGATGTACATGCATGAAAAAAAATGCGACCTACTATGACAAACACGTATCATCACGGAAGTGTATTTTTTTTGTAGTGTAAGCGAGAGGCGTCGCAATACACTTGGAAATCCTTGCGTATATCTGGCAGAATCAGCACTGGGGCTGTAGTCAAACATTTCTTCTACTCCTGGAAACTTGCTTCACATTCTTCAGTCCAATGGAACTTGGTGTCCTTCTTTAGCAACGCCGTCATGGGCTTCGCAATCTTGGAAAAATTCTCAATGAATCTCCAATAGTATCCCGCGAGTCCAAGAAAACTGCGGATCTCTCCAACTGAGGTGGGTGCCACCCACTCAGTGACTGATTTAACCTTGGTAGAGTCCACTACTATACCTTCTCCTGATATAACATGTCCAAGAAATCCAACTTCCTTCAACCAAAACTCACATTTGCTAAACTTGGCATATAACTGATGTTCCCTGAGCTTCTCAAGAACCAAACGCGAATGCTCCTTGTGTTCCACTTCATCCTTCGAGTATACCAAGATATCATCAATGAACACCACAACAAACTTACCCAAGAATTCCATGAACACCTTATTCATCATACTCATGAAATAGGCAGGGGCGTTAGTCAATCTAAATGACATAACCATATACTCATATAGCCCATACCTTGTGGTGAAAGTTGTCTTAGGTATATCCTTTTCTCGAATTTTCAGCTGGTGGTATCCTGATCGCAGGTCGATCTTCGAAAACACTTTAGCTCCTTGCAGCTGGTTAAACAGATCATTGATCATCGGCAGTGGGTACTTGTTCTTGATTGTTACTTTATTCAATGCCCGATAATCAACCACCATTCTCAGAGACTTATCCTTCTTCTCAACCAAGAGCACTGGGGCTCCCCGTGGTGATGAACTTCGTCAAATGTAACCTTTCTCCAATAACTCCTTGATCTGCTTCTTAATCTCCTCTAGATCATTTGCAGGCATCTGGTATGGTCTCTTAGATATTGGTCCGGTGCCTAACAATAAATCTATCAATGTCTCGATCCAGGGGCATGCCTGGTAATTCCTCTGGAAATA
Source organism: Triticum aestivum (assembly GCF_018294505.1). NCBI lineage: Eukaryota > Viridiplantae > Streptophyta > Magnoliopsida > Poales > Poaceae > Triticum > Triticum aestivum. The sequence continues at coordinate 117,707,627 of NC_057806.1, forward strand.
CATCCGGGTAATCCTTCACTATCGGCACTTCTTTTGGAACAACTCCCGTGAGAGAATTTACGTGAGTACTCTTAGGGGTATGCCGGGGTACATACTTGATCGTTTTCCCCTCCGGGGTGGTGAGTAAAATTGACTTACTGGCGCAATCGATGTTTCCTCCATACATTGATAGCCAATCCATACCAAGTATCACATCCAATCCTTGGGATCCCAAAATTATCAAGTCTGAGGGGAAAACATGCCTACCTATGGTGAATGGCATCTGAAAACATCCCTGACTAGCCATATACTCCGCTCCTGGTGAGCTTACTAACATGGGTGTCCTAAGCACCTTGGTGGGCAACTTATATTTATCCACGAATCCCCTTGAAATGTATGAATGCGATGCACCAGTATAAAAAAGAACTATTGCGGTAAATGACTTAACCAAAAACTTACCGATAACTACATCAGGCTGCTCTTCAACCTCCTCCACGTTCACGTGGTTCACTTGTCCCTTGTTGAATGGGTTGGGCTTCTTCCCAGAGTTTCCATTACCATTCCCATTCTTTGCTTCAGAACACTCGGTGGCGTTGTGTCCAGTCTTCCCGCACTTGAAACAAGTAATGTGACTCAGGTCCTTCTTGGCGGGCGTTGCTGGGTTAGATCGGTTCTGATTGCTGCCTGCTCCATTCCCATTTCCATTCCTAGGGTTGTGGTGGTTATGCGGAATTCCTCCATTATGGTTATGGCCTCCATGGTTACGGGTAAATCCTCCCAGGTTCGGGGTGAGACAGCGTTTCTGCTGAGCTCCTGAGTTGTACTTCCCTTGTCCATACTTCCTCTTGCGGCTCTCAATCTGTTGCTGCTTCCCTTCAATCATAAGAGCCTTATGTACCAACTCTTGGTAGTTGTTGAATGTTGCCACCATCAACTCCATGCTCATCTCATCATTCAGCCCTTCCATAAATGTCTCATGCTTCGCGGCATCGGTGGCCACATCATCTGGGGCATAACAAGATAACTTACTAAACTCCTCCACGTACTGACCTACAATACAATTCCCTTGGAGTAAGTTCTGAAACTCACGCTTCTTCATGCTCATAGCTCTAGTTGAGACATGGGCTGTGCGGAAAGCTTGCTGAAACTATTCCCATGTGACATTGGCTGTGGGAAAGGCGGCTGTGTAATTCTCCCACCATGCGGCTGTGGGTCCATCCAGTTGGTGTGCGAAAAAATGCACCTTCTCAGCATCTGTGCAACTGGCAGTGGTTAACTCCCTTCCAATCCTGCGTAGCCAGTCATCCGCAACTATGGGCTCAGTGCTACTGCAAAACACCGGTTGTTGTAACCTCAAAAAACGGGCTATGTTGTCAACTGGAGGTGGTGGCGGCAGGTTGTTGTTATTGTTATTGTTGTTGTTGCCCTGATTCTGAACTAGCAACTGCATCAGTGTATTCTGCTGCTGGATCACCTGAGTGAGCTCCGATGGGAAAGGAAATCCGGGGTCACGTCTCGGAGGCATCTGATGGGTTTAGAGGGGAGAGATTGGAATAGAATGAGGTATAATGAGAAAGCACTACCCATATGCACATGAGACAAACACAATCATATCTTATCACTCAATCAATCAAGCAAGGGCATGCAATCGATCTAACTATCTTTACAGTGCTCAGACTATTCTATATACATGGGGGAACACTACTGATCATATGGTGTTCTACTAGAAATTTTGATCGGTGGAAGACTCCATGATATCCGCTCCAACTTCGTCTTCATAGTCATCATCACTACCATCAGGCTCGGAGTCGGTGGCGTCGATGATGATGTAGTATTCAGAACGAATATCCTTAGGTTCATCGTCCTCCCCTCCTGGTGTGAGGTCTCCCATGAAAACTCCTAGCTTCCTTGTTAGGTCGTCATTCTTCTCCACAAGTATCATCATTTCCTCCTCATATCCATCATGTGTAGACTTAAGCTCCTCTTCTAGCTCCGTGATCCTGGTCATCACCTTCTTCAAATCTATCATGCTTGCACACATCTGGTTCTCTTGGTGACGAATGTGATGGTTTAACTCTTGGATGAATGTTGCAATGGACCTGTCCTTCCTGGTGCTGATCATCTCCCATTGCTCATCTCGACGCCCACATATATGGTAGATAGTGTCCTTAAGCTCGTTGTGGTAAACTTCGCCAATGCGTCCTATGGCAATATGGGTTGCCATGCTCTTGCCTAGACTCTAGCTTGGGGCGTCAAAGGAAAACTCTATGGGTTCAGTGATTGGCGTGAATGTCCTTCCTGGAACTTGAAATCGAATCAACCAACGTTCCTCTTCTGGTAAAGTGGCGGTGTAGGTCCCGGTGAAGCTTGGTATTCAGATGTTTAGGTACCTAGTAACTTCCTTCATGTGTCGTCCAAACGGGGTGTCTTCATCCGGCTGTGTAAACTTGTTCCTTGTGTCCGCCATCCTAAAGAGTAGAAAATGGAGAGGAGTCAGAAATGAGTAGAGAAGAGTGATATATGGCTCATCTTAGTGGTCGTGTCCTACATTCAGCGTGGCCTGATACCATCTTGTAGCGACCCGACCTCAAACGGTCAAGTCTCTGTGCTTCAGTGTCATCCCTGGATCGGTAATGTTGACACACACAGTACTCGAAGGATTTATAACAGAGTAGCAATCACACACTTATTACATCGAATGTCTCAAAAGAGAACTTATTACAATAAGTATGCTGAAGGCCATCTAATTATGATAACAGCGGAAGGCTTGGAAGATAAAGTGAGTCCATCAACTCCAACGGCATAGTTGAGTGCATGAAAAATGACCTATGACATCTTACTCATCATCTGAAAAGTTTGCAACATGAATACGTTGCAGCCCGAAAACAGGTCAGCACATGGAATAAGCTCGCAAAGTAACACAAGAGAAGAATGAACAGATAAATGCTATCACTACATGCATATATGACTGGTGGAGGCTCTATGGTTATATTGTTTTTGGGAAAAGCCAATTTTCCCTACAACAAAGGAATATATTTTATTTAACTATCATGGTAGTTGAAACGTCATTAAGGAGGTTCCTCCAACTCAATCCCAATTAAAGTAGCCATTAACATCCCAACAAATTAACTTAGAGTGATGAGATCAAATCAATAATTCAAGTACCAGATACTCAAGATGTCCATAACCGGGACACGCCTAACCATGATTAGTTTATACACTCTACAGAGGTTTGCGCACTTTTCCCCACAAGACTCGATCTCCTCCGTTGGATTTCTTGCACTATAGGGTGTTTGAGAAATGGATGACCGAGACACAGTCTTTCAGAAGCATTAAGTCTTTACTCGGGGTGGACCGTTACACCTACTTTCCCCTACATCTCCTAGCCCACCACTGAAAGAGGTCACACAACATACTCAACTATGCCAGAGCCCATAATGGCTTGTGGCTGCACATGGAAGTTTCTAGCATGAATAATCTTATGATCCCTTTGAGCCTGAGTGGCGGACCGTAGGATGATCACACGGGTACTCCTAGATATCCTTGGACAACACTGGATTCTCCAGGTGCCCACAAGCAATCCACCTAGATGTGCATTAAAGTTTCCACCTTAAGTTGAACCATTAATTTACAACTCACATCTGTCATGGATACACTCAAACCCAAACCACGTCTACGAGCATAGCATAGCAATATAAGCATAACGTAGAAGTAACTCCCAAGGGTTTGATAATAAAACAGGTAATAGGTTCTACCTCATCATCAACTTCCCAAACCCACATGTTAAGAGATCCTACTCATGCAATGTGTGAGGGTTGAAACTAATGCATAAAAACTGGGTGATAAAGGTGTATGATCAAAGTGTGACGTGCCTTGCTCATGATCCGCAAAACCTAGAGACTCATAGTGGCACGCTTCACACTCTGGGTGTTCTATCGCAAACAAACAATAACATACATAAGCAATCAAGCAAAGATGCACGGGGGAAAATCAAATAAGAAGATCTAACCAGAATGTTCAACTGAAGAACTCTGGTTTGCCAAAAGAATCGAATCAAACGGAGCAACGAAAGTCAAACCACGAAAGAAACAAGATCCGATTACTAATATGGACTAAAGTCAAATTTTACAGTTCCAAAATCTTACTCAAGTTGGTTAAATGGAAAGAGGGGTTCGAGATGAAGATCTACACGCTTGTTTCACCTGATTCGGATAAATGAGCGAAAAGATGTACTAGATCGAAAATTAGGGCAGAAATCGCGATAAAAAATAATCGTGGAAAAACCCTAGAAAAAGAAAACTGATGAACAAGCTAACGAACGAATGTTCGCTCTCTGCGACTAACGGATGAACAGCGTTAGTTAAAACGAACATCCGCGATTTAACTAAACCGAAAAGAAACCGATCTAAAAAAAGAACAAGGGTTTCAAAAAACGGAACGGTTTTCTCGCGAAAACTGGCGGCAGCGGCTACCTCGGCGAGGTCGGCAGCATGCGGCGGCGGCGGGACAGCGACGTGCGGTGGCGGCGGCGCGGCGGCTTAGGGTTAGGGCAGGGGCGCGGCTTTGGGCTGGCATCAGGGTCGAGGCTCGGCTTATAAGGCCGGCCGGGTCAAGTGTCTAGGTCGGACACAGCCCCGTAGGTCGGTTACCTTTTTTAAAATAAATCCTGCCATAGAAAACATATAAAAGAAATACTAAACGGACTCCAAAAATCCTGAAATAAATTTTCATGGTCCTCTAATAATATTGCGGACAAAGTGAACATTTATTTATAGCTCTAATGCAATTTGGAAAAACACATCTTCTTCCTAATTCAAATAAAATTGCAATAAAATCCAAATAAAATAACTTATTTGATTTTAATAATTTTCCTCTAATATTTCATTTATTTTGGAGAAGTCATATTATCTCCTCTCATATATTTTAATATGAGATATTTTCGGAGGGGAAAATAATTGAAACCAAATGATCCTCTTTTCAAAATTTGAGAAAACTCAAATATGAAACCAAATAATTCATAACTCTCTCCATGGGTCCTTGAGTTTCTTCGAATTTCGAGGATCACGAGGCAAAATGCAATAAAATATGATATGCATGAATGACCTATGTATAACATTCCAAATTGAAAATTTGGGATGTTACAAGCTACCATCAACGCACGGGCGCGCTACCCCATGCCGCAGAAGCTTCTGATCGCGCTCCTCGTGGCCTCCTGCAAGTTACGCCATTACTTTCAAAGCCACCCCATCAAAGTCGTCTCGGCGTACCCACTGGAGAGGGTACTCCGGAGCCCCAATGCTGCAGGGAGGGTCGCCGAATGGAACATCGAGTTGTAGGCATTCCAGCTGGAGTTCAGCACCACCAGGGTAATCAAGGGAGCCGCACTCGCCGACTTCATGGTGGAATGGACCGACACTCCAAGGCCCGAAGCGGGCGAGGACCAATCTCTCTCGCCAGGGAGCAAAGCACCAGACGGCTGGGTCATGTACTTCGACGGCGCTCTCGCACGCCAGGGCGCGGGGGATGGCACCGTGCTCATCTCGCCTACCCAAGACAAGCTCTACTACGCCATGCATCTTTCCTTCCAGCGGGGCAAGAAGGTCTCCAACAACATCACAGAATACGAAGGATTAATCGCCGGCCTCAAGGCTGCGGCGGCCTTGAGGGTGAAGCGCCTCACCATCAAGGGCGACTCTCGGCTCCTGTCAACTTTTCCAACAAGGTGTATGAGCGAAAGGATGAGCACATGGAGGCATACCTCGCGGAGGTACACAAAATGGAGAAGCAATTCTCGGGCCTGGAATTACAGCATGTGCCCTGCGGCACGAACAAGGAAGCCGATGATAGCGCCAAAAGGGCGTCAAGGCGTCAGCCCCAAGAGCCCGGTGTCTTCGAGGAGCGACTCTTCAAGCCCTCAGCGGCCCCTCCGGCTGGGGAGCCTGCGCCGCCTCAGGAGGAACTTCCCCTGCCGCCAACCTCAGGAGCCCCCGCCTATGGCCCAACCTCAGGAGCGCGTCTGCTCCTCGTGCTCGAACCCCAGGAAGGGTGCTGGACTGAAGAATTGAAGACGTACCTTCTGCAAGGAACCCTTCCAGAGAAGGAGGAGGACGCGGAGTGCGTGGCTCGGCAAGCTACAACCTACTGCCTCCGGGACGGTGAGCTATACCGAAAGAAACCGAATGATGTTTCCTTGTTATGCATCTCCAGGAAGCAGGGGTGTGAACTGCTAGCTGACATACACAGTGGAGACTGCGGGCATCATTCGTCGTCGCGTACCTTGGTGGACAAGGCTTTCCGCAGCAGATTCTATTGGCCCACGACACTCAACGACGCAACTGAGCTGGTGAGATCCTACGAGGCCTGCCAGTTCCACGCCAAGCAAAGCCACCAGTCCGCTCAGGGCCTCCAAACTATCCCACTCTCATGGTTGTTTGCGGTCTGGGGGCTGGATATCTTGGGTCCATTCCCTCGAGCGCCTGGCCCATATTGGCTCCTACATATTCTACGAAGATCTTTATCGGTCGAACCGTTATGATACAATACATAATTCCCTTTGTCCATCAGTATGTTAGTTGCCCGAGATTCAATCGTGGGTATGTTCCTACCTACTTCAATCTCGTTACTGGCAAGTATCTTTACTTGTTCCGTAATACATCACCTCGTGACTAACTCCTTAGTCATTTGCATGCAATCTTATGATGTGTATTACCGAGAGTGCCCCGATATACCTCCCCGATACTTGGAGTGACCAATCCTAATCCCGATCTATGCCAACTCAACAAACACCTTCGGTGATACCTGTAGAGCATCTTTGTGATCACCCAGTTATGTTTTGACGTTTGATAGCACACAAGGTATTCCTTCGGTATCCGGGAGTTACATAATCTTAGAGTTAAAGGAATATGTATTTGACATGAAGAAAGCAATATCAATAAAACCAAACGATCATTGTGCTAAGCTAACGGATGGGTCTTGTCCATCACATCATTCTCCTAATGATGTGATTTCGTTATCAAATGAAAACACATGTCTATGGTTAGGAAACCTTAACCATCTTTGATCAACGAGCTAGTCTAGTAGAGGCTTATTAGGGACATGGTATTTGTTTATGTATTCACACATGTATTTAGGTTTCCAATCAATACAACTCTAGCATGAATAATAAACCTTTTTCATGAATAAGGAAATATAAAATAACAACTTTATTATTGCCTCTAGGGCATATTTCCTTTAGTAATCTCTCTCTCACTCTCAGTCACTTTGCATCCCCTGCGGCCCGAGCAGCCCACCTCCACCTTCCCCACCCGCAATCACGCGACCGCTGTCGGTGATGACGAGATTGTTGGAGGCGTTTTGTGCCGGTGACCTGTCTTGTGCAAGGAGATCTGCTCTTGGTTTCCTAGCATGAAAGCATTGATGGAGCATGCGTTTCAATTTTTGACAGATGCGGGGTAGGATGATATCCGATGGATAATTCCAGATCGAGTCAATGGGGTGAATTGTATTGGGGTTTTCATCTAGGCGATGCTTGAGGAAATGGAGTCGACGGATCCTCGTCAGCGAGCTTGCTGGTATTCATATGGGTCTCGACGCGGCCCACTTGATCCAAAGGTCAAACGAGATCATCCTCCTAGTATGTCTCTACACGTATTTATGCCTGATAATGTGGAGGAGTTTATGAGGACCATCAAAAGGCCGACGCTAGGTGACAAGAAAATGGTAGTTGAGGATGAGGAGGAGGATGAGGATTGGTTGTCAAAGACTTTTTCGGCCGTCGACGAGGAGGATAGGTATTCATACGTCATAAAGCATATGAGCAAACATGACAACATTTAGGGGTTGTCATGTACAAAGCAAAGTCGGAGGATGAGTGGTCGCCCATAGTTGTGTGATTGGAGTTGTCATGTACTTATAGTTTGTTTATCGCTGTGTACTGAAGTTTGCTATATTCATTGTTGATGTTCCAATGTTGTTGATCCGAGATGTGTATGGTACCTTATCTACTGAAGTTTGCTTGTTTATCATTGATTCTTCCAATGTTGTGGATCCGAGATTTGTATGCAACCTTAGATGTTGAAATTTCTCGACCTTTGTTGCCTGGAAGCTAAACAGGGTAGTGTAGCACTTTCGCAGAAGTATCCTAACGAGTAATCGTGCCAACAAAAAGCAGAGGAGAGTATTTATATGTAGCGTTTCTGTCACACACAAGGTGTCACAGTTCTTGTGCGAAGCAACTGCTTGCGCTTCTGCAAATATTGTTACCGTCCTGAATCACGAATAAACCAGTTTGACAAATATAAAGGGAATTGTAGTAACAACTAAAAGAAGTAAATAATATGAATAATAGTATGGCCGTGTTTCCTACAATGAAGAGATTAGGTGCGGAGAGATTTCAACTCATGGTAATAATATATAAAGTGTGTGAGTGCGACGGTAATACCAGTTACCTTGTATTGTACTCATAGCATTTGATATAAGTGTTCTTTAGGTGGTTCTCCCAAAAGTTACGAAACTCCTCCTCACGGGATTATATTTCATTCTACAGTCTTGTTTCTCCGTTCCCATAGAGTGATTGTTTCCACAATTAAGGTCCTTGGATCAGAACCAAGCATTAAGTTCAATGGATCACTGTTATCTCATATTGTCTTCGATCCTAATAGATATCTTCACCTGTCACGTCAGAGGTCACAAATTTCCTAATCAGTACATGTTACCTATGTAGCTAGGTATTAAGATCATGTTGCCTGGGGCCTTAAATTGGACAACACGCATAGACTTCACCACAACGTAACAACATACTAGATAGATCATACTACTACAAATGCAAATGACGACATATAGAATAAGCACAATTTAATCTTAGCACTTACCTACATCTCCCACACCTAGGGGGAATTACTCACACATCATAAGCGGGGAATCAATCACAATAGAGATAAAACCCATGAGATAATACTTTGAAGATCCACAATAAGATAAATGGATGATTCAATAGTCTTGATCTCCATATGAGATTCAGTAAAGTTACAATTGTTCTCCCAACTGGAATTCCTCGTACAATAATGAATGTGATCATGATGATGACGGAGATGAAAGGACCAAAACCAAAATGATCTCTGAAAGTTCTTCAGATCCTCTACAAGCATTAAGTTCTCTTCTTCCCTCAGCCCCTTCATGAAAGTTGTTTTTATAGACGTGGTGGAGCTGATGGAAGTCTATACGACTGTTCATGCGAGCCTTTGTAGTCATATGGAACATCGTCTTTTACTCAGGTGCATTTGCTGACTTCAGTTTCTTCAAGAAAGTTGCTCCATTTGGCTTGATTTGCAGCAATCCTCCTTGGTTTCCTCCCATAGATGATATTTCTTGCCAAATGATACGTCTCCAACGTATCTATAATTTTTCATTGTTCCATGCTATTATATTATATGTTTTGGATTTTTTATATGCATTAATATGCTATTATATATTTTTCGGACTAACCTATTAACCTAGAGCCCAGTGTCAGTTTTTGTTTTTCCTTGTTTTTGAGTTTCGCAGAAAAGGAATATCAAACGGATCCAAATGGAATGAAACTTCCGCGATGATTTTTCTTGGACGAGAAGGCACCCATAGGACTTGGAGTCCAAGTCATAAGACCCATGAGGCGGCGACAAGTCATAGGCGCCCAAGGGGGGTGTCCCCTGGCTTGTGGCCCCCTCGGGAGTCCACCGACCTACTTCTTCGTCCTATAAATTCACATATATTCCCAACCCTCAGAAAAAGCCACAAAAATACTTTACCGCTATCGCAACCTTTTGTTCCCGTGAGATCCCATCTTGGGGCCTTTTTAGGCGATTTGCCGGAGGGGGATTCGATCACCGAGGGCATCTACATCAACCCTATTGCCCTTCCGATGAAGCGTGAATAGTTTAACTTAGACCTACGGGTCCATAGCTAGTAGCCAGATGGCTTCTTCTCTCTCTATGTTCTTCAATACCATCTTCTCCTTGATGTTCTTGGAGTTCTATCCGATGTAATCTTCTTTTATGGTGTGTTTGTCGAGATCCGATGAATTGTGGATTTATGATCAGATTATCTATGAATATTATTTGAATCTTCTATTAATTCTTATATGCATGATTTGATATCTTTGTATTTCTCTTCGACTTATCGGTTTGGTTTGGCTAACTAGATTGGTATTTCTTGCAATGGGAGAGGTGCATAGTTTTGGGTTCAATCTTGCGTGATTTCAACCAGTGACAAAGTAGGGGTAGCAAGACACGTATAGTATTGTTGCCATCAAGGATAAAAAGATGGGGTTTTCATCATATTGCTTTAGTTTATCCCTCTACATCATGTCATCTTACTTAAGGTGTTACTCCATTCTTTGTGAACTTAATACTCTAGATGCATGCTGGATAGCGGTTGATGTGTGGAGTAATAGTAGTAGATGCAGGCAGGAGTCGGTCTACTTAACACGGACATCATGCCTATATGCATAATCATTGCCTTGGATATCGCCATAACTTTGCGCTTTTCTATCAATTGCTCGACAGTAATTTGTTCACGCACCGTATTATTTGCCTTCAAGAGAGAAGCCTCTAGTGAAACCTATGGCCCCGGGTCTATTTTCCATTATATAATTTTAGATCTATAAACAAAAAAACACCAAAAATATCTTGCTGCAATTTATTTACTTTTATTTTATTTTCTGTTTTAGCAATGTTTTATACCTATCTCTATCAGATCTCACATTTGCCATTGACCGTGAAGGGATTGACAACCCCTTTATCGCGTTGGGTGCAAGTGTTTGATTGTTTGTGCAGGTGCATAGATTGGGGACTTGCTTGTACCTCCTACTGGATTGATATCTTAGTTCTCTAATTGAGGGAAATACTTATCTCTACTTTGCTGCATCACCCTTTCCTCTTCAATGGAAAAACCAAGGCAAGCTCAAGAAGTAGCAGGAAGAATTTCTGGCGCCGTTGCCGGGGAGGTATACATCAAGCCTACCAAGTACCCATCATAAACCCTCATCTCTTGCATTACATTATTTGCCATTTTCCTCTCATTTTCCTCTCCCCCACTTCTAAAACGATTTTTAGAAAAATACAAAAAGATTTGCCTTTTTATTCGCCCTTCTTTCGTTCGTCTTTTCATTTTCTTTTTGGTTGCTTGTGTGTTAGATTGCTTGTTTTGTCACGATGACTCAAGAGAATACCAAGTTGTGTGACTTTTCCAATACCAATATCAATGATTTTGTTAGTACTACGATTGCTCCCATCACTAGTGCGGAATCTTATGAAATTAATGCAACTTTGTTGAATCTTGTTATGAAAGAACAGTTTCCCAGCCTTCTTACTGAAGATGCCACATCCCATCCAAATACTTTCTTGAGTTGTGTGATATGCAAAAGAAGAAAGATGTGGATAATTATATTGTTAAATTGAAGCTATTTCCGTTCTCACTTCGAGGTCAAGCTAAAACTTGGTTTTCATCTTTGCCTAAAAATAGTATTGATTCATGGAACAAGTGTAAAATCCTTTTATTTCCAAGTATTTTACTCTCGCTAAGATCATATCCCTTAGGATCGATATTATGAATTTTAAGCAACTTTATCATGAACATGTTGCACAATCTTGGGAGAGGACGAAATTGATGATAAGAAATTGCCCTACTCATGGTTTAAGTTTATGGAGATGATCATACAAATTTTTTATGTGGGAGGTAATTTTATGGAAATCACATTAGGAGAAGCTACTAAACCCCTAGATAATATTATGGCTAATTATTCTCAATGGCACACCGAAAGATCCTCTACTAGTAAAAAAGTGCATGCGATTGAAGAAATTAATGTTTTGTGTGGAAAGATGGATGAACTTATGAATTTTTTGCTAGTAAGAGTGCTCCTATTGATCCTAATTATATGCCTTTGTCTACTTTGATTGAGAATAATAATGAATCTATGGATGTGAATTTTGTTGGTAGGAACAATTTTGGTAATAAGCGTTGTCAGTGTCAAAACCGACGGATCTCGGGTAGGGGGTCCCGAACTGTGCGCCTAGGCCGGATGGTAAAAGGAGGCAAGGGACACGAAGTTTTACCCAGGTTCGGGCCCTCTCGATGGAGGTTAAACCCTACGTCCTGCTTGATTAATATTGATGATATGGGTAGTAAAAGAGTAGATCTACCACGAGATCAGAGAGGCTAAACCCTAGAAGCTAGCCTATGGTATGATTGTTGTTGTGTATGTTTTATGTCCTATGGACTAAAACCATCCGGTTTATATAGACACCGAATAGGGTTTGGGTTACATAGAGTCTATTACAATGGTAGGAGATCTACATATCCGTATCGCCAAGCTTGCCTTCCACGCCAAGGAAAGTCCCTTCCGGACACGGGACAGAGTCTTCAATCTTGTATCTTCATAGTCCAGGAGTCCGGCTGAAGGTATAGTCCAGCCATCCGGACACCCCCTAATCCAGGACTCCCTCAGTAGCCCCTGAACCAGGCTTCAATGACGATGAGTCCGACGCGCAAATTGTCTTCGGCATTGCAAGGCGGGTTCCTCCTCCAAGTACTTCATAGAAGATTTTGAACACAAAGATAGTGTCCGGCTCTGCAAAAATCAGTTTCCACATATTGCCACAGAGAGAATAATATTTACACAAATCTAATCTGCTGACGTATCCCGTAGTGCGACACACCACGGCCAAGCCTTTATCCGAGTCATTTCATTATCCCACCTCAGCGCGTCATGCGAGGCGGTTTCCTTGGCACGTCTTGTTAAAGCAGAGATCGTGTCCCGTTATTCCAGGATTCTCATCAATATGGGCGTGGGTAACCCAACCGCGCCATTGATTACGGCGCTTGGGAGATAAGCGAGTTTTACCAGGCTCGTGGGGACGCATAGTCATGTCCACCCATATAAGGGGATAAGGATCCACCTTTTCACCTACGCCTTCTTCCTCCTTTGCCTATCCATTCTCGCACACTCAAGCTCCAACGCCCAAGTCCGCACTCCCCACCTGAACCTTCTCCAATCATGTCCGGAGCAGGAGGCAAGTGGATGGTCTCCTCCGTCACGGAGGGACACTTCAAAAAACTAACGGAGGCCGGATACTTGTCTAACGACATCGAGCACCGGCTTCCCAAAGAGGAGCAGCTCATCCCCACCCCTAGGCCCCATGATAGGGTGGTGTTCCTCCCCCATTTCCTCCGTGGACTGGGCTTCCCTCTCCACCCATTTGTCCGGGGGCTCATGTTCTACTATGGCCTGGATTTCCACGATCTGGCCCTGAACTTTGTCCTCAACATCTCGGCGTTTATCGTCGTGTGTGAGGCTTTCCTCCGCAACCGCCCCCATTTCGGCCTATGGCTCAAGATGTTCAATGTCAAGCCGAAGGTGGTGCGCGGCAACCAGGAGGAGTGCGGAGGCGCCATGGTGGGAAAGATGCCCAACGTCTTATGGCTCGAGGGCTCCTTTGTGGAGACCCTGAAGGGGTGGCAATCGTGGTGGTTTTACATCACCGAGCCGCGCGACCCTAAGTGGGTCGCAGCCCTCGAGTTCCTGTCCGGACCCCCAACGCGGCTCACGTCCTGGAAAGAGACAGGCCTGTCGTGGGGCAGCAAAAAAGAGGTGACCGGACTGCAAACATGCATCCAATCCCTGGTGGACAAGCAGCTCAGGCTCGTCAACGTAGTCCAGGTTATGCTCATCCGCCTGAGCCTCCCGTGTCAACAGCGGGCCTTCAATCTATGGGAGTTCAATCCAGCGCAGCACCGGACTTTGAGCAGGCTCTTCGACATGACGTACGAAGATGCCTGGAAGATGCTTTTCAAAGGCGCCGAGGCTCCCGCATCTGCTACCGAGGATCGCGGATTCAGCGCGCAGCGTCACGCTAGCGCGGTAAGTTTTTTGTACCTTTTACAGGGCACTTAGTTTTTCACAGTTTAACTCTGTGCGGGATCTAAGCTCCCTTACCTTTGACAGGATTGGCAGGCGAAGTCCGGACGGATCGACTGTCCGGCACCTTTGCCCGAAGACCCAGCCGATGCCCACTTGGCGAAGCTGCTGGTTCCGGCACCCTATGTGGTGCCGGAAAAGAAGGCCAAGAAGAAGGCCACGGGGACTCGAAAGAGTGCCCGACGCCCGGAGGTGTCGGATTCATCATCCGACGAATCCAAGACACACTCCTCCCATGAAGACGAGGAGGAGGAAGAAGAGACCCCTCCCCCTCCAGCGGGGGAAGGGAAGAAAAGGAAGGCCGCCCCAACTGGGGAGGCCGGAGGGTCCAAGAAGGGGAAAACACTTCCTCCGGACTACTCCATCGACGCCGACGACAGCGGAGAGGGGTGGGCGCCCAGGGCCAAGCCCCTGGCCAAATCGTAAGTATCCGGATACCAGAGTAATTCATAGTATTCGTTTATTGCACAAGTTTCCTTTATGTCGAATATGTTTATGCAGCCCACCCAAAGACTGGCTTGACGCTTCATCGAGCGGCTCATTGGACTCGTCGGATGTGAACTCGCTTCCGACGGCCTCCTCCCCCCGCCCTACGGACGACACCGAAGTGTTATCCCAACAGGTTCCAAGCCGGGAGGAGGTGGTCCTGGAGGCGCCGCAAGGCGACCTCCCGGACTCCAGGAGTAAAGGGGATGAAACCCCCCAGGGCTCCAAGTCCGGCCCTAGGCCGGACACCGCTCCGTAACCTTCAAAGGTTCTAGAGTCCAGCTGGGGACCTCCTTCCAAGAGGAGCAAGCCCACCGTGCCGGTGACCTCCGTCCAACCGGAGGCGCCGGACAATCTGTTGGAGGCGCTCCAAGACGCCTCCATCGACGAGGAGCACCGCACCATTATGAGTGCGGTGGTCCAGAAGGTTCAGTCCGCCAAGAGCGGACTGACTGAAGCTTGTACTAGCCTTTTAACAGGCTTTGAGGTAAGTAAAGAATGTGTAAATAATATTACCGCATAGACAGTAGCCCCTGATGCTCTGTTTGGCATTCGGGAAGAAAAGCCGAATAGAGGATCAATTAAAATTCGTAGGAGTCTAACAAAAAGGAGTCAATATGCGTATGCAGGCTTCCCTGCTTGCGTCCGCCGCACTGACTGCGGAAGTGGATACGCTAAAGCAGAACCTCGAGCGGTCCGAGCAAGAGCTCGGGCGTGCCAAGAAGCAGCTCGAGGACAATGAAGGTAAGAAATACCTTGTTTAAATAAATATAAAAAGGTGCAATTGCAAAAAATGACAGGATTATCGTGGCTATTGTAGGGGCCACGTCTGAGGTGGCGGCCCTTAAGCAAGCGCTGGTCGAGGCCGAGAAGAGGGCGGCCACGGAGCGCACCGAGCGACAAAAGTATGAGACCGAGGTTGGCAAGGTGCGGCAAGATCTCTAGGCTCTCATGGAAAAACATGAGAGTTTGGAGCTTGACTCAAAGAAGCGAGCGTCCGAGCTCGCGGTGGCTATGGAAAATGCCAAGTCTACCAAGGCCGAATCCAAGAAGACCCTCCAGGAGTTGGATGAGGTGAAGAAGATAGCGGTGGGTAAGGCATTATTTATGCAAAGCAAACATATAAGCGTGAGATACTTCTTACTTACCCGAATCCGGAGCTCTCTAGGAGCGTTCGCAGATCTTCCCCGGAGTGTGTCCGATGCCACCGCATTCTATCGAGCTGAGGAGGGCAGCTTGCCAGAGAAGGTGTTCTGGTCTCAGTATGCTGAGGCCGGACACCCCGTGCCCCTGAGCGACCAGCTGAAGCAACTGGTCGAGCTCCACAAGGCGGCCGAACAGGCCATGAGGGGCCTCATAGTTCGGCTGTGGCCTGGAGAGGCTCTGCCTGGGAGCTATTTCGGGCTGGTGCGGCGGCTGGTGGAGGCCTGTCCAAGGCTCGAAGTCATCAAGCGCTCCGTCTGCACTGAAGGTGCCCGTAGGGCCCTTGCCCGTGCTAAGGTGCACTGGGGCAAGCTGGATGCTAAGAAGCTTGTGAAGGACGGGCCACCGCCGGGGAAAGAGCATCGCAAGCCCGACAATTATTATAAGGATGTTCTGAAGGGTGCCCGCCTTGTGGCGGATGAATGTTCTAGGGATGTAATTTTTGAGTAAAACTCGCTTGTTTTGTCATGTGCGCTGAAAACTTGTTCATATGCGCTAAGCAATGCTGTTTGAATTTAAAATATTACCTTCTGTGCGGTTGTTTATCAATTCTGAGAGATGGCAAGTCGTCGGCTTCTGCGCCCGTGCCGCTAGTGCCGGGGTGTTCGGGGATAAACCTGAGCGCTCTTTTTCCCATGTTTGGGTCCTTCGAGGGAGGCGCTCAGCCCAACGAACAAGGCAATCGGACTATAATGCGTGAATACTCTCACTTAGCCATAGAATTCTATAATTTTAAATTTCGGCGAAGCCCCTGGTATTCGGAAGACCGAGTTCGGGGCACTATCCACGCCTTGGCCGGACGGAGCCGACTCCTCGCCCGAAGCGGCATAAGTCTTTAAGGACTCGAAAAAACCTCTCGAACAGCGACCAGCTCTCACTTTATCATGACAGTTTGTTTTAACTTTCTCCTTTGAGGTGCTCGACCTAGCTCAACTGGGGCACAATCGCAGTGGTTCTCCTAGTGCTACCTTAGCCGATATAGCGGAACGTAAGGCACCAAAACATAGGAGCCGGGCAAACCCAACTATTGACCCAAGACATGATTCAGAGCCGATGCATATAATGCTATAAGTTCGGGGTGCCGCACTTGTTAAAGTGTTCGGACTTCTCACACCATGTTGAGGGGTACTGAAGCCCCTCGCGTATTTTGGCCGTACCAAAGTGTACGGGTGTAACATGTCGTTAAGGAACATATATAAAAAAAGAGTAATGCAAAAATAGACAAAAGCTATGCATTGTTTATTAAATAGGGCTGCGATCAAAGCAGAACGATGCAAATAATGCGATAAGCAAAATGTTGGACTATGTAACATGTCCTTTCCAGGGGCAAGCTGCGGAATAGTATGCGAAATAGGTATACTGCTCGTGATAGAGACCACCTGGGAGTTCCGTAATGCGGTGTGGCTTGTCTGCTTCCCTGGCTCTTGCATCGTTTGTGCGGCAATTGAGCTGCCAAACAGGCCTTCCGAAGAGTGGAGTCCTGAAACTAAGAGAAAATTAAAAAATCGGCAGCCCCTGGTGTGCTTTAAGCCGTGCTTCGGGCGTGCCGTGATGGTGCCCCTCCCCCTGTACCCATGGTATTTCTAGAGCATAGTTATGTATGCGAAGCAATGGCGTCGCCTTTTTGCTAGGGCTGGGGTTGGGGCTGCATTGCTACGCCTGCTCGGATCGTGCCAGGCGGTCTTGTTGTAGGTTACTCCGGGCGCGCTTGACGGTGTCCGGTCGTTTATTGGCCGGACTGGAGAACTGCCTGGAGAGGCTACTTTGTACTTCCGCTGCAAGGGCCGCCGTGTGCTCCTCCGTTCGGAGGGACCGTTCGGTGTTTCCATTGACCGTAATTACTCCTCGAGGGCCTGGCATCTTGAGCTTAAGGTATGCATGGTGCGGTACCGCATTGAACATGGCAAATGTGGTTCGCCCGAGCAGTGTGTGATAGCCACTGCAGAATGGGACTATGTCGAAGATTAACTCCTCGCTTCGGAAATTATCCGGAGGTCCGAAGATCACCTGGTATTATGCCTTTAAAGGTCGTTTTGGTGGGCTTAATCCTCGAGGGATCTATGCCCATTTTCCGCACTGTATCCTGGTAAAGCAGGTTTAGGCTGCTGCCGCCGTCCATAAGGACTCTAGTGAGATGAAATCCGTCAATAATTGGGTCTAGAACCAATGCGGTGAATCCGCCATGACGGATGCTAGTGGAGTGGTCCCTTCGATCAAAGGTGATCTGGCAGGAGGACCATGGGTTGAACTTTGGGACGACTGGCTCTACCGCGTATACGTCCCTTAACGCGCTCTTCCGCTCCCTCTTGGGGACGTGGGTTGTGTATATCATGTTCACCGTCCGCACTTGTGGGGGAAAACCCTTCTGTCCATTGTTGTTCGGTGGCCGGGGCTCTTCGTCGTCATCGCTATGCAGCCCCTTGTCTTTGTTTTCGGCATCTAACTTGCCTGCCTGCTTGAACACCCAATAATCCCTGTTGGTGTGATTGGCCGGCTTTTCGGGGGTGCCATGTATCTGGCATAAGTGGTCGAGTATTCGGTCCAAACTGGACGGGCCCCTAGGATTCCTTTTGAATGGCTTTTTCTGCTGACCGGATTTAGAGCCTCTGAATCCGGCATTAACTGCCGTATCCTTAGCATTGTCGCTGTTAATGCGGCGTTTCTGCTTGGTACGATGCGACCTGCCACTACTGTCCCTGGTATCCAAATTACCAGGGTCCTTGGTCATATTGTTGCTACGAGCAAGCCAGCTGTCTTCTCCCGCGCAAAAGCGGGTCATGAGTGTCGTGAGTGCTGCCATAGACTTCGGCTTCTCCTGTCCAAGGTGCCGGGCAAGCCACTCGTCACGGATATTGTGCTTGAAGGCTGCTAGGGCCTTGGCGTCCGGACAGTCGACTATTTGATTTTTCTTTGTTAGGAACCGTGTCCAAAATTGCCTGGCCGATTCATCTAGCTGCTGAATTACGTGACTTAGGTCATCGGCGTTTGGGGGTCGCACATAAGTGCCCTAGAAATTGTCAAGGAATGCGGCTTCCAGGTCCTCCCAACAACTGATTGATCCTGTTGGCAAGCTGTTAAGCCAATGCCGAGCTGGTCCTTCAAGCTTGAGTGGGAGGTATTTGATGGCGTGGAAATCATCGCCGCGGGCCATGTGGATATGTAGGAGATAATCCTCGATCCATACCGCAGGATCTGTTGTGCCATCATATGATTCGATGTTTACGGGTTTGGGATTTGATGCTCCATTATTTCGTCTGTGAAGCATAGTGGGTGTGCGACGCCTCTGGACTGGGCTATATAATGACGTAGCTCCAATGAGCTTTGTCTACTGTGTTCGGCCCTGCCGAATTTGTGCCCGGCATGACGGTTACCATCTCGAGCCGTGGGGCGCCCACGCAATCTGCAGATCGATCTTGTTTGCCTTGCTTTGTCCTCCAACATATCTCGTAAGTCCGGCGCATATTCCCGTGCCTTGGTACAGGGTGCGGCTTGAGTGGAGGGCCGAGAGGCCTCTCTGTCACGGCCACGAGGTGGCCGGTCGGCCACATCAAGTGCTTCCTCCTCTAATCAGGGTAGCAACCTGCACTTTGGGTAGCTCTTGGAGGGGCGTTCGAGTTTATGCTCTTCGACCGCAAGGACTTCAGTCCATCTGTCGACTAGCAAATATTGGTCAGCTTTAAGGTGTTGCTGTTTTTTCTTGAGGCTTCTTGCCGTGGCCATAAGCTTGCGTTGAAAACGCTCTTGCTCGACGGGATCCTCTGGCACGACGAATTCATCGTCGTCGAGGCTTGCCTTGTCTTCGGAGGGAGGCATATAATTATCGTCCTCAACCTCTCTGTCTGCCGCTCTCTCATGAGGGCTGGTTTCTCCATCCTCCTGTGCTAAATCTTGCCGGAGGGGGTTTTCTTCGGCATTTTCCAGAGTATTATTATCTCCCGTGCTGGAATCACCGTATTTCTTTTGGCGGGATTTTGAGTGGCGCCGCTGACGCCGGCGCTTAGGCTGTTTCTTGGAGGGGTCATCCCCCGCTGTTCCATTGCCATCTCCTTCTTTTGGGGTGTCCACCATGTATATGTCATATGACGAGGTGGCTTTCCAGGGCCTGTTAGGCGCTGGTTCTTCATCGTCTCCTTCATCGGCGTCCATACCGTCGATGTCTTCGGAGTCAAAGTCGAGCATGTCGGTTAAGTCGTCGACAGTGGCTATAAAGTGGGTGGTGGGTGGGCTTTGAATTTCTTCATCGTCCGAATCCCAACCTTGCTGACCGTAGTCTGGCCAGGGCTCTCCTGATAAAGAGGGAGACTTCAGTGTTTTCAGAATATCGCCAAAAGGCGAGTGCTGAAAGATGTCCGTGGCAGGAAACTCCATGATCGGCGCCCAATCGGATTCGATCGGCAGGGGCGCGGAGGGTTCGGAGTCCGGAGAGGAGTCCGTCTCCTTGGAGTCACGAGTCTCGCGGAGTGCGGGGCTGGTGTTCGGCTCAATCGCCGTTGGGATCGCAGCCCCCAAGGCGGTGTGCAGCCACCCATCCTCGATCGGCGCAGTTGGCTCCGAATTAAGGGTCGAAGCCGATGTGGGTGCAGCCTCCAGGGCACTGTTCGGCGGTAGAGCTAGATCATGCTCATCATGACAGTGCGGCGAGTTCGGCAGTGGCTCGAATCCGTCGAAGATCAAGTCCCCGCGGATGTCAGACGTGTAGTTTAAGCTTCCAAATCTGACCTGACGGCCAGGGGCATAGCTTTTGATCTTCTCCAGATGGCCAAGTGAATTGGCCCGCAGTGCGAAGCCGCCGAAGACAAAGATCTATCCGGGGAGGAAGGTCTCACCCTGGACTGCATCGCCATTGATGATCGTAGGAGCCATCAAGCCTGACGGTGATGACACAGAGGAACTCTCAATGAAAGCACCAATGTCGGTGTCAAAACCGGCGGATCTCGGGTAGGGGGTCCCGAACTGTGCGTCTAGGCCGGATGGTAACAGGAGGCAAGGGACACGAAGTTTTACCCAGGTTCGGGCCCTCTCGATGGAGGTAAAACCCTACGTCCTGCTTGATTAATATTGATGATATGGGTAGTACAAGAGTAGATCTACCACGAGATCAGAGAGGCTAAACCCTAGAAGCTAGCCTATGGTATGATTGTTGTTGTGTATGTTTTATGTCCTATGGACTAAAACCCTCCGGTTTATATAGACACCGAATAGGGTTAGGGTTACATAGAGTCGGTTACAATGGTAGGAGATCTACATATCCGTATTGCCAAGCTTGCCTTCCACGCCAAGGAAAGTCCCTTCCGGACAGGGGACGGAGTCTTCAATCTTGTATCTTCATAGTCCAGGAGTCCGGCTGAAGGTATAGTCCGGCCATCCGGACACCCCCTAATCCCGGACTCCCTCAAGCGTATAGAGGCAATTTCAACCCTAGGTCGTTTCCTAGTAATTCCTCTAATAATGATGGTAATTCCTACAACAATTCTTATGGAAATTATAATAATATGCCCTCGGATCTTGAGAACAATATTAAAGAATTTATTAGCTCTCAAAAGAATTTCAATGCTATGGTTGAAGGAAAATTGCTTAAGATTGTCGATTTGGCTAGGAACGTGGATATAATTTCTCTTGAAATTGATCCTTTGAAAATTAGTTCTATTCCACCCAAGCATGACATTAATGATTATCTAAAATCTATGAGAATTTCTATTTATGAATGTAAAGAAAGAACCGCTAGGATGCGTGCTAAGAAAGATTGGTTTATAAAAGTGTGTTCTTCGATTTCTCGTGAAAATAGTGATGAAGACCTTAAAGTGATTGATGTGAATCCTATTGAATCTTTGGTTTCTAATATAAATCTTGATAAATATGGTACTAGAGACAAGTCAACTTTAGTTAAAAGGCATCCTAACGATTCGGAGTTTATAGATCTTGATGCGAAAATTGATAAAAGTTGGGGAGGTCAAAACTTTAAGTAGCAATGAACCCACTCTTTTGGTTTTCAAGGATTTTAATTATGATAATTGTTCTTTGATAGATTGTATTTCCTTGTTGCAATCCATGTTGAATTCTCCTCACGCTTATAATCAAAATAAAGCTCTTACTAAACATATTGTTGATGCTATGATGAAATCTTTTGAAGAAAAACTTGAGCTGGAAGTTTATATTCCTAGAAAGATTTATTATGAGTGGGAACCTACCATTAAGATTAAAATTAAACATTATGAGTGCCACTCTTTGTGTGATTTGGGTTCTAGCATTTCCATGATTCCGAAAACTTTATGTGATGTGCTAGGTTTCCGTGAATTTGATGATTGTTCTTTAAATTTGCATCTTGAGGATTCCTCTATTAAGAAAACTATGGGAAGGATTAATGATGTTCTATTGTTGCAAATAGGAATTGTGTGCCCGTAGATTTCATTGTTCTTGATATATATTGCAATCCTACATGTCCTATTATTCTTGGCAGACCTTTCCTTAGAACGATTGGTGCAATTATTGATATGAAAGGAGGAAAAATTAGATTTCAAATTTTGTTTAGGAAGGGCATGGAACACTTTCCTGGAAAGAAAATTAAGTTGCCATATGAATCTATTATGAGAGGTACTTATGGATTGCATGCCAAAGATGACAATACCTAGATCTACTGCATTATGCTTAGCTAGGGGCGTTAAACAATAGCACTTGTTGAGAGGTGACCCAATTTTATGTTTGTTCTTCCTTTTTTGTTCCTGTTTTTAATAACTTTTTCATAGAGCCTCTGGTTAGATGTGTTTTTATGTTTTATTTAGTGTTGGTGCCAAGTAAGACCTTTGGGATGGCTTACGGTGATAGTTGATGTGGTCTTGTTGAAAAATAGAAACTTTTATACCCAGTAAAATAATTTTCATTTTTAGCAGAAGCGCGATAAAATAATGGTTCTTGCACGAGATGATATGCAAATTGCCTCCGTTATCCTATTTTTTTAGAATTTCTGGAGTTACAGAAGTATTCGAGATTTACAGCTTACTATATACTGTACTGTTTTTGACAGATTCTGTTTTCTATGTGTTTTTTGCTTATTTCGATGAATCTATGGGTAGTATCGGTGGTATGAACCATGGAGAAGTTGGAATACAGTAGAGATTACATCAATATAAATAATAATGAGTTCACAACAGTACCAAAAGTGGTGATTTATTTTCTTATACTAAAGGATCTCATGAGTTTTCTGTTGAGTTTTGTGTTGTGAAGTTTTCAAGTTTTGGGTAAAGACTTGATGGAATGTGGAATAAGGAGTGGCAAGAGCCTAATCTTGGGGATGCCCGAGGAACCCCAAGGTAATATTCAAGGACAACCAAGAGCCTAAGCTTGGGGATGCCCCGGAAGGCATCCCCTCTTTCTTCTTAAATCCATTGGTAAATTTACTTGAGGCTATATTTTTATTCACCACATGATATGGGTCTTTTCTTTTTAGTTTTACACAATAATCTTTTTTGTACGCACCTTTTGAGAGGGACACGCATGGATCGTGATTTATTAGAATACTCTATGTGCTTTACTTATATATTTTGAGCTAGGTAATTTTGCTCTAATGCTTCACTTATATCTTTTTAGAGCACCGCGGTGGCTTTATTTTATAGAAATTGTTGAACTCACATGCTTCACTTATATTATTTTGAGAGTCTCTCTAAACATCATGGTAATTTGCTTTGTTTATGAATTTAGTACTAATATGATGGGCATCCAAGAGGGATATAATAAAAACTTTCATATAAAGTGCATTGAATACTATGAGAAGTTTGATTCTTTATGATTGTTTTGAGATATAAAGATGGTGATATTAGATATGCTAGTGAGTAATTGTGGATTGGTAGAAATACTTGTGTTAAAGTTTGTCATTCCGTAGCATGCACGTATGGTGAACTGTTATGTGATGAAGTCGGACCATGATTTATTTATTGATTGTCTTCCTTATGAGTGGCGGTTGGGGACGAGAGATGGTCTTTTCCTACCAATCTATCCCCCTAGGAGCATGCATCTATTACTTTGTTTTGATAAGTAATAATTTTTTGCAATAAGTATGTGAGTTCTTTATGAATAATGTTCAGTCCATAGATTATACGCACTCTCACCCTTCCACCATTGCTAGCCTCTCTAGTACCGCACAACTTTCGCTGGTGCGTTAAACCCACCATCAACTTCCTCAAAACAGCCACCATACCTACCTATTATGGCATTTCCATAGCCATTCCAAGATATATTGCCATGCGAGTTCCACCGTTCCATTTATAATGTCACGCTTCATCATTGTCATATTGCTTTGCATGATCATGTAGTTGACATCGTATTTGTGGCAAAGCCACCATTCATATTTTTTTATACATGTCACTCTTGATTCATTGCACATCCCGGTACACCGCTGGAAGCATTCATATAGAGTCATATTTGTTCTAGAATTGAGTTGTAATTCTTGAGTTGTAAGTAAATAAAAGTGTGATGATCATCATTATTAGTGCATTGTCCCATGTGAGGAAAGGATGAAGGAAGCTATGATTCCCTCACAAGTTGGGATGAGTCTTCGGACTTTACAAAAAATAAAAGAGGCCAAAGGAGCTCACCAAAAAAATAGAGAAGGGGAAATGTTATTATCCTTTTTCGACACTTGTGTTTCAAAGTAGCACCATGATCTTCATGATAGAGAGTCTCCTATGTTATCACTTTCATATATTAGTGGGAAATTTTCATTATAGAACTTGGCTTGTATATTCTAATGATGGGATTCCTCAAATTGCCCTAGGTCTTCGTGAGCAAGCGAGTTGGATGCACACCCACTTAGTTTCTTTTTCGAGCTTTCATACACTTATAGCTCTAGTGCGTCCATTGCACGGCAATCCCTACTCACTCACATTGATATCTATTGATGGGCATCTCCATGGCCCGTTGATACGCCTAGTTGATGTGATACTATCTCATTTTTGTCTTCTCCACAACCACCATATTCTATTCCACCTATACTGCTATATCCATGGCTCACGCTCATGTATTGCGTGAAAGATGAAAAAGTTTGAGAACATCAAAAGCATGAAACAATTGCTTGGCTTGTCATCGGGGTTGTGCAAGATTTAATACTTTGTGTGATGAAGATGGAGCATAGCCAGACTATATGATTTTGTAGGGATAATTTCTTTGGCCATGTTATTTTGAGAAGACATGATTGCTTTGTTAGTATGCTTGAAGTATTATTGTTTTTATGCCAGTATTAAACTTTTGTTTTGAATCTTATGGATCTGAATATTCATGCCACAATAAAGAAAATGACATTGATAAATATGTTAGGTAGCATTCCACATCAAAAATTCTGTTTTTATCATTTACCTACTCGAGGACGAGCATGGATTAAGCTTGGGGATGCTTGATACATTTCCAATGTATCTATAATTTTTTATTGTTCCATGCTATTATATTATTTGTTTTGGATGTTTTATATGCAGTAATATGCTATTTTATATTAGTTTTGGGGCTAACCTATTAACCTAGAGCCCAGTGCCAGTTTCTGTTTTTTCCTTGTTTTTGAGTTTCGCAGAAAAGGAATATCAAACGGAGTCCAAACGTAATAAAACATTTGCGATGATTTTTCTTGGAACAGAAGACACCCGTAGGACTTGGAGTCCAAGTCAAAAGACACACGAGGCGGCGGCAAGCCGTAGGGGCGTGCCCTATGGGGGGCGCCCCTGGCTTGTGGCCCCCCTAGGAGTCTACCGAGCTACTTCTTCGTCCTATAAATTCACATATATTCCCAAACCCTCAGAAAAAGCCACGAAAATACTTTTCCACCGCCGCAACCTTCTGTTCCGATGAGATCCCATCTTGGGGCCTTTTCTGGCGATTTGCTAGAGGGGGATTCGATCACGAGGGCATCTACATCAATCCTATTGCCCTTTCGATGAAGCATGAGTAGTTTACCTTAGACCTATGGGTCCATAGCTAGTAGCAAGATGGCTTCTTCTCTCTTTATGTTCTTCAATACCATGTTCTCCTTGATGTTCTTGGAGTTCTATCTGATGTAATCTTCTGCGGTGTGTTTGTCGAGATCCGATGAATTGTGGATTTATGATTAGATTATCTATCAATATTACTTGAATCTTCTCTGAATTCTTATATGCATGATTTGATATCTTTGTATTTCTCTTCAAATTATCGGTTTGGTTTGTCCAACTAGATTGATATTTCTTGCAATGGGAGAGGTGCTTAGTTTTGGGTTCAATCTTGCGTGATTACACCCAGTGACAAAGTAGGGGTAGCGAGACACGTATTGTACTGTTGCCATCAAGGATAAAAAGATGGGGTTTTCATCATATTGCTTGAGTTTATCCCTCTACATCATATCATCTTACTTAAGGCGTTACTCCATTCTTTATGAACTTAATACTCTAGATGCATGCTGGATAGTGGTCGATGTGTGGAGTAATAGTAGTAGATGTAGGCAGGAGTCGGTCTACTTGACACGGACGTGATGCCTATATGCATAATCATTGCCTTGGATATTGTCACAACTTTGCGCTTTTCTATCAATTGCTCGACAGTAATTTGTTCACCCACCATATTATTTTCCTTCAAGAGAGAAGCCTCTAGTGAAACCTATGGCCCCCGGGTCTATTTTCCATTATATATTTTCATATCTATAAAACAAAAAAATCTTGGTGCTATTTATTTACTTTTATTTTGTTTTATGTTTTAGCAATCTTTTATACCTATCTCTATCATATCTCACCTTTGCAATTGACCATCAAGGGATTGACAACCCCTTTATCGCGTTGGGTGCAAGTGTTTGATTGTTTGTGCAGGTTCATAGATTGGGGACTTGCTTGTACCTCCTACTGGATTGATAACTTGGTTCTCTAACTGAGGGAAATACTTATCTCTACTTTGATGCATCACCCTTTCCTCTTCAAGGGAAAAACCAACGCAAGCTCAAGAAGTAGCACCAAACATTGGGAAAGTGGATTTTTGAATGCCCAATACGCAGTCCTATCCTCAAGGAACTCGGAAGTACCACCAAGGATAGAAGTGCATATCAGAGACGCTTTGCAAGGTGGATATCATTACAACATACCATGTACTGAATAGATGCAAGAAAACAACACCATGGAAATTCTGCTGAAAACAGCGTCAGTCCGGGTTAGTTTCATTCAAATCATGCAAATTAGAGTCCAAAACTAGATGAAAAGTGTTTGGAAAAATAGATACGACAGAGATGTATCAACTCCCCCAAGCTTAACCCATTGCTTGTCCTCAAGAAATTTAGTTGACAAACTGAAAGTGACATAGAAAAACTTTTACAAACTCTGTTTGATCTTGTTGTTGTAAATATGCCTAACCATGTTCAGGTTTTCAGCAAAGATTATGAACTAACCTTATTCACGATAACATTTAGGTATAACATTTAGTCATATCGATGATATAACCAACTAGCAAGCCATAATAAGATATCTCAGATGACAACACTTTTTTTCAAAACAATCATGATATATTATGACATAATGGTATCTCGCTAGCCCTTTCTGAGACCGCAAAACATAAATGCTGAGCACCTCTGAAATTCAAGCACTGGCCAGATATTGTAATTCTTGGTGAAAGAGATCCAGTCACATCCATACTCAACATTAACTAAACACAAATCATAAAAATGGCAATAGTGCTCTTCAGCTGGTGCTTTAATAAGAAGATAATGACTCAACAATAAAAGTAAATGGATAGGCCCTTTGTAGAGGGAAGAAGGGATTTGCAGAGGAGCCAGAGCTCGAAGCTTTTAAAAAAGAGATGAATATAATTTTGGGAGGTATGCTTTCATTGTCAGTATAGCAACCGAGAGTTCTCACCATCTTCCATCCTAGACACATTATAGGCGGTTCCCAAACAGAAAGGTACATTTTTACTCCCCATCCACCAACAAACACAAGCCATGGCTAGCCGAATCCTCGAGTGCCCTCTAGTCCAACAACCATCCGGGGGAGTTTTGTTTCATTATTATATTTTGATTTTGATCATAGGACTGGGCATCCCAATTACCAGCCACTTTCTCGTGAATGACAAGTGAATAAACACTCATTGTGAGAATAACCCACCTAGCATTGAAGATACTGATTGCCCCCTGTCGCTTTATGAGCGATTCGGGCATACAATACAGATTATTATTTGAAGATTTAGAGTTTGGGACATGCAAATTTACTTGGAATGGCAGGTAATTACCGCATATAGTTAGGTATGGTGGACTCATATGGAATAACTTTGGGTTTTAAGGATGTGGATGCACAAGCAGTATTCTCGCTTAATTAGTACAAGTTAAGGCTAGCAAATAGATTGAGGAGCGGCCAACCAGAGAGCAACAATGGTCATAAATATGCATTGAGGTTAATCAACATTGAATACGAGCATGAGTAAGATATAAAATACCATGAACATAAATATAATGGAGGCTATGTTGGTTTTGATTCAACTACATGTGTGAACATGTGCCAAGTCAAGCCACTTGAATCATTTAGAGGAGGATACCATCCTATCATACAACACCATAACCATTTTAAAAGCATGTTGACACACAAGATAAACCGTCATCCACTCCTAGCTGCTTAAGCATGGCATGAGTAATTATGATCTCTAATTGTTATATTGCAAACATGTTTATTCATAATAGGCCGAATCAAGAACGATGAGCTAAACATATTTACAAAAATAAAACAGGTTGATTTAATACTAGATTTTCTTCACCTCAATTTGCAAATTTTGTCATTATTGCCTTTCACTTGCACGACTGAACAACGTGAATAATAATAATAATAAGAGTGCACGTGCATTGGACTAAGCTAGAATCTGCAAACATTTATTCAAAGGAGAAGACAGGGTAATATGGGCTCTTTGTAAGATCAGCAATAGTACTTATGAGAGCCGCTCAACATTTTCATCATGGTCTTCTCCTTACAACAACTAAAAGAAAATAAAATAATTTCAAAGAAGCACACTAAAATATTTTTGGAGTTTTTGTTTTTCTGAAGAAAGTAAAATGAAAGAAGAACAAAAACGAGAAAAACTATATACACGGGAAAGCTCCCAACAAGCAATAGAAGAACGAGAAATCTTTTTGGGTTTTCTTTTAATATTATGAACTACCAAACTAATAAAACCGAAAAGAAAAACCGAAAAGAAATGAGAAATATTTTTGGATTTTCGCAATTTTTCAAAGACACAAGAAGAAAGAAAAATAAAACTAACAAGGATTATATAATGAAAAAGGATGGACATCGACAACTGGAATGAATGTGTGATGTATGAATGTAATATCGGTGAGAAATATGTACTCCCCAAGCTTAGGCTTTTGGCCTAAGTTGGTCTATGTCCACGGATTGAAGTAGCCCTCCCTTGGGTAGTGCGGGGGCTCCTGAGGGTTCCACTGGTTGGAGAGCTCCTGTAGCTCCCACTAATGAACAGGCTCCAGATATGGCTCAGGTGCTAGGGTTTGTGTCAGAAAGATCGAACAACGAAGGTGTAGTCAAAGTAATAATGTCACGAGTCCCATAGCTAAAAACTAAGTTGTAACGAAGTTTTCTATGTTTATATTTGTCAATAAAATGATGTGCCACCATACTATCATAGACTAAGTATTTGGTAGGTAGCAGCTTCTGCTTCGCCTCCTCATGTCTAATAGGGATCTCAAAATGTTCAGCAAGGCGGGAGGCATAGATACCACCATGAATAACACCCTTCGAACGGTTTGTGTGTAACCGTTGAGCAACCATAGGGCCCAAACTAGAAGTCCTATCAGCATATAAAGCATGGCACAAAATAGCAAGATCAGACGCACTGAGCGATCGACTCTCCCACCGAGTAATCAAACATCTCCCGGCAAATAATGCATAGTAACGTAAGACAGAAAAAATGCAAACTAGCCACTCGCGCGTCTGACACTCCCCTTGTCTCTCCCACAGTAATTTCAAAGATGAAATCATCCATGTCTCTAGGACGTGGATCACCGTGACTACCCTCATAAGGTATTTTGCAAACATTGCAAAAATCATATAGTGTCATTTCCTTAGGCACATCATAGAGGTTAAATTCTACCATGGGTGGTTCCTTCCTAGGATAAAAGTGAATGCTTTGCACGAAGGTATTGGTGAGTAGGAGATGATGATCACACTTATCTTTAAGGAAGGGAGTGATGCTGGCATTGTTCGCCAAGTAATAGAATTCTCATAAATTCTCGCTTCCTTCAAGAATGTGTCACACGAACACTCACATGGTCAAACCCCCGCTGCATGCGGAAGATGGTACTTGGGCTTCCTCTTCGGAGTTTCCTCCAAATCTCGGCTTGATGAGCCCCTTAACCACCTCCTCATAGTTCTCCTTTTATTTGAAAATTTCTGAAATTTTTAGTAACTCATAATAAAAGTGAACCAAACTCAACAAAATCGACAACAACTACTCCCACAAGTGTCTATAGGCCATATCATGCACCAAAACTAGTTTGGGACATATAAATTTGACATGAAAACTCAAGAACATGGTCAACAACAATAGCAAAATGTGTAAATAATAAACCACTAGAACAAAAACTAATTGGACAAACGGAGGAGTCACATACCGACGAGCAATCCACCAAATCAGTTTTGGAATTGGAGCTACGAGCAAGGAGATCGAAAATTGCAGCAAGAAGAGCAAGAACATGTGCTATGGAGCAAATAAGAGGATGAGCATGGGTGGCAGCAATAAGTGAGGGGGGATACATGGGCCCCACAAGCTTGCATGGCGTGCCCAGGGGATGGGGGCGCCCCGTGAGCTTGTGGCTCACAGGTGCATCCCCTTGAGGTGTATTCAGTGCCAATATTTTTCATATATTGCAAAAAAAAATCATATTAAATTTTCAGGGAATTTGGAGAACTTTTATTTTTTGTTCATTTTTATTGCACACGTAATTCACAAAACAGTATAATCGGGGCATTTCTACTTTATTAACTATAAGTAACAGAAAGTAAAAAGTGGGTACAGAAAGTTGTGTTTACTAAATTCATCGACCACATGCCTATGAAAAAGGAATCCATTAATAAGGTTGATCAAGTCTTATTAACAAACTTCTTCTGAATGACATGAAACCAGAGAATCTTTGTATAACACTAGGTTACCTCAACAGGGATATGCATGTCCCCAATAATAAGAACTTGATATTTCTTTTTGATAGTAGGAATAGGGAATTCAAAACCTCCAATAGTAATTGTTGAAATTTTTCCAATAGAATTGATACTATTCACTTGAGGTTGTTTCTGTGGAAAGTGTACCGTATGCTCATTACCATTGACATGAAAAGTGATTTTGCCTTTATTGCAATCAATGACAGCCCTTGCAGTATTCAAAAAGGGTCTACCAAGGATGATCGACATATTGTTGTCCTCGGGTATATCAAGAATAACAAAGTCCGTTGAGATAGTAACATTTGCAACTACGGCAGGCACATCCTCACAAATATCGATGGGTATAGCAGTTCATTTATCAGCCATTTGCAAAGAGATTTCAGTGGGTGTCAACTTACTCAAATCAAATCTTCAATAGAAAGAGAGGGGCATATCACTAACACCGGCTCCTAGATCACATAAAATGGTTTTAACATAGTTTCTCATAATGGAGCATGGTATAGTTGGTATTCCTGTGTCTTAATTTTCTTTGGTATTCCAACCTTAAATGAATAATTTGCAAGCATGGTGGAAATTTCAGCTTTCGGTATCCTTCTTTTATTTGTAACAATATGTTTCATGTACTTAGCAAAAGGAGACATTTTCAGAATATCAGTCAAACGAAGGCACAAAAATATGGGTCTAAGCATTTCAAAAAAGCGCTCAAATTCTTCTTCATCCTTATTCTTTGAAGCTTTAGGAGGAAAAGGCATGGGTTTCTGAACCCATGCTTCTCTTTCTTTACCATGTTTCCTAGCATTGAAGTCTCTGTTATCATATCTTTTATTCTTAGGTTGTTGGTTATCAAGATCAACAACAGGTTCTGTTTCCACATCATTATCATTATTAGGTTGAGCATGAACATCATCATTATCATTATTACTAGGTTCATGTTCATCACTAGATGATGTTTGAACATCAGAAATCGAAATATCATTTCGGTTCTCAGGTGTGTCTACAGTAGGTTCACTAGAAGCATCTGCATTTTCCTTTTGTTTAGGCCTCAACACTTGTTTTGTGAGGGCCATGGGCCGAATTTCATTGAATAATTCGTCCCTTTGCTTCTCTTATTTGCGCTCTACCTTTTGTCATTCCTCATGCATTGTAATCTCCTTTTTTTGGTCTTAGTTAAACCGGGAGAACACCACTTAATTAGGTTGGGTATATTTGGGATCCCTAGGTTTGGCCTTTCTTGTGCTAGCCTCATGATCATTAACCATGAAACCCTTCTAGACAATAACAATATCACCATTATAATTATCCAGATTACCAACAATCGGCCTTTTGATCTCCTTTTGCTTGTCGCATTCTGAAATTTCTGCATTAGGTGACTTAATACGCCAGACCTTGCTTGGAGAAATTTTTGTTGGCTGATTAACACCATAGCTCAAATGGCGTTGTGTGGGATAATAAAGCCTCTCACGAGCATGCCTTCTAGATGCAACACACCCCATATGAAAAGCATAAGGAGTCATTGGGGGTTGCCCCCATCGTCCATTGAAGTCTCTCATGTAATATGGCACATAGGGGGGTTGTGACATCCATAGTGTCAGTGCCCATGACCCATATGGCCTTCCATAGCATCAAAACTCTTGCTTCAGAGGTTACCTTGAACGCTTTAAATGTGATGGCTGATTAGATCTAGAACTGGCCGCTTGACTTGCATATTTGGACACCAACATATCAAAAGTTAGCTTGATTCGCTCGCACTTAGCTTCACTCTTTTCCCACTTGCCAACTTCTGAATTCTAGGGCTTGATAAATTTAACATGAGTATCTTCTTGTACTTGTGGTTGCCCCCAAGTGCAAGATTTTTTATGGTGATGTTCAATACTTCCTTGCCATCGGGTTCCTTATCAAGCACAACCTCTCTTCCCAAGACTTTGTCGCCCTCCTTGCCTTTCCTGGGTTCACCAATAACAACATTATTTTTATTAGCAGATTCGGCTATGCTAGGCCGAATTAACATTTTCTTTCCCTCCAAGCCATGGTGTTTATCGAGAAAGGCTATTTATCAACTTGAATCTCAGCAAAATTCAATCGTTCATCATTAATGGCCGATTGTATCTATCATCGAAAAGCATTGCAATCGTTAGTAGCATGAGAAAATAAATTATGGTATTTGCAATAAGCACGCCATTTTAGTTCGTCAAATGATGGTATGGTGTGTGATATTCTATTCATCTTATCTTGCAAATATCTTATTACACTTAGATATATCAAAAGTAAACTTCATCTCCTCATCATGATTCTTGCGAATCGACTTAAGAGCATTGCGTGTATAGGGTTTGGCCTTTGAGGACCAAACAAACTCAGTAGTATAGACATCAACCTCATCGTCCGAATTATCATCATTGTATTCTACCATATGAATTCTAGGACGATCGGTTGTAGACCTATGAACCTCTTTACTTCGACTCTCTTGAGCCAAAGCTTTTTGTAAGACTTGGTTAATATTCAAAAACTCATAACTTTCTAGCCTCTCTTTAATGTGAGTTTTTAAACCATTAAGACCAAGATCCGCTAAGTCTCTTAGTTATCACCAAGCTATAACATCGGGGTTTTTATATCTCTAAATCTCTTAACATAATCGGTGACCAATTCATCATGTTTTTGCCTAAGCGATGTAAGATGTGAAAACTTAAGCTCATTATCGCCGCTATAAAAGTGATCATGAAACTTTTGCTCTAATTGCGACCATAAGAGAATTGAACCATGTGGTAAATGAGCTAACCATGAAAATGCGGTGCCCGTTAAAGATAAGGGAAATAAACACACTTCCAATTCTTCTATGGAACCTGCTTCACCCAACTGCGGTAGATACTGACTAACATGATCCCATGTTGTTTTCGTGCCCTCTCCACTCAATTTTACAAAATCAGGAACCTTATAACCTTGAGGGTACAAAACTGCATTGAAGTGTTCTGGATGAGGCTTTTGGCACACACGGCTCTTTACTTTCGGCTTGTTTCCAAAAATTTCTAGAAACATCTTATGCAAATGCTCCCTTAATTTAGCAAAAATTAGATCCAAGGTAGATGAAGATATTTGTGGCAATGACATAGGAGCAACCTGAGTACTAGCTAGCTAGTGGTGCAACTTGTGGGATGGGCGCCGAGCCATAATTCGGTGGAAGACCAACCATGCTTGCGCCTATGGGTGGTGTGACAAAGTGATTCGGCATTGATGCCGAATTGGGCACACTCATAATAGGATCAGGATATGTAGGTGTAGCCACAAGCTGGTTAGTTTGACTAGGGTAAAAATTCAATGCCATACTATATTTTTGTTGCATAGGAGGTGCTGATGAAATAGGTAAGTTGGACTAGGGTTTTCAGATAAACCAACAGTACCACTAGATGACGGAGGCATAGAGCATTAGCACTTGCTACGAAAGAATTGTACGTCCTCACATTACCCTTACTAACAAGACTTTCAATCACAGCCACTTGCTCTGGAGAAAAAAATTACTCACAATGATTACATCTTGTTCATGAATGAGAGGTGGGAAATTGATGTTTTGAACCAGAGTGATGTTGCCTTGACGATCCTTCTTGAAACTTGCAAGAAATGCCTCCAAATCCTCCTCCTCGTGCTTCTTCTTGAGCGCTTCAAAAGCCTCTTCACACTGCTTCTTGCACGTTTCATAGGCTTGGCGATGTTCCTCCGATAGTTCATCAAGACTGGGCTTAATGATGTTATCACCATCAACTTCTGCGGGCTTGGGGTGATTAGACATGGTTGATGATGATTCTTGATCTTTCGTCCCCAGCGAAGTCGCCAAAAAGTGTGTTCGCACACGAACACGTCACCGTATACCTCCAATGCCGAGGGTGATGCACCGCAGCTCACGTCGAAGGAGACCCGTCTAGAAGCATGGTACGCATGCAATCCGGCGGGTGCTTTTCAGGACCCGAAACCCCACGCGCCCATGAGGGACCCCGTCAGGATGTGCGGCAGCTATTGGCTTCCCTAGGTCATTTCACCTGCCCCTAGAGCCTCGAGGATCGCTGTCCTTCAACACGAAGAACACATGAAGAACAAGAAAGAACAAATAAGGGAGAGATGTAAAATTAGGGTAAAAAGTAGATGGGTTTTGTCGATTGTGTGTTGTTCAATCGACCATCACCTCTCACGTATATAAAAGGCGGCTGGACTTCCCTGGCAAGACAGGACTTGGATTCACGTCCAAAGCCCTAATTTGACTCTAATTCGGATGATTTGGGCCGAACTTTCTAAAACTGTTTGGCTAAAAATCTAACTGTACATTCCGGATCAATTTTGAGGCAGTAAACGGCCTTAGATCGAAATCGTGAAAAACGCAAAGTTGTTTGTCTCAAAAAACAAAAAAAACTTTCATTGTAGGCGTTTTTTTATTTGACTCCATCTTAAGGCCTTAATCGTCAGTACCGGTCAGAATTACGAAAACTTGCAGTCCTAATCTGGACCGGACTGTTTACTATACTGTCTGTTAGGAATAGAAGCTTTGGACGATTTTCACGATTTGGACTGGACAGTCTGGTCAAATTTCCGAACAGTCCGGTCATGTCCAATTTTTCTGCAACAACATTATTTTGGTCTACTTGACACGGACGTGATGCCGATATTCATGATCATTGCCTTAGATATCGTCATAACTTTGCGCTTTTATATAAATTGCTTGGTAGTAATTTGTTCATCCACCGTATTATTTGCTATCTTGAGAGAAGCCTCTAATGAAACCTATGCCCCCGGGTCTATTTTCCATCATATAAGTTTTCGATCTACAATATTAGTTTCTGATTTACTATTTTGCAATCTTTTATTTTTCTGATCTATAAACCAAAAATACCAAAAATATTTACTTTACCGTTTATCTATCTCTATCATATCTCACTTTTGCAAGTAACCGTGAAGGGATTGACAACCCCTTTATCGCGTTGGGTGCAAGTTGTTGTTTGTTTGTGCAGGTATTCGGTGACTTGTCTGTTGTCTCCTACTGGATAGATACCTTGGTTCTCAAACTGAGGGAAATGTTTATCTCTACTTTGCAGCATCACCCTTTCCTCTTCAAGGGAAAAACAAACGCAAGCTCAAGAAGTAGCAGGAAGAATTTCTGGCGCCGTTGTCGGGGAGATCTACGCCATGTCAAGACGTACCAAGTACCCATCATGAACTCTCATCTCTTGCATTACATTATTCGCCATTCGCCTCCCGTTTTCCTCTTCCCCACTTGTAAAACGATTTTTGAAAAGATTTTCCTTTTCTTCGCCCCTCTTCCGTTCGTCTTCTCTGTTTGCTTTTTTTTGTGCTCGTGTGTTGGATTGCTTGCTTTGTCGCGATAGATCAAGAGAATACCAAATTGTGTGACTTTTCCAACACCAATAATAATGATTTTATTAGTACTCCGATTGCTCCCACTACTAATACAAAATCTTGTGAAATTAATGCCGCTTTGCTGAATCTTGTTATCAAAGAACAATTTTTCGGCCTTCCTAGTGAAGATGCCGCATCCCATCTAAACAATTTCGTTGATTTGTGTGATATGCAAAAGAAAAAGGATGTGGTTAATGATATTGTTAAATTGAAGCTATTTCCAGTCTCACTTTGAAATCATGCTAAAACTTGGTTTTCATCTTTGCCTAAAAATAGTATTGATTCATGGAATAAGTGTAAAGATGCTTTTATTTCCAAGTATTTTCCTCCCACTAAGATCATCTCCCTTAGGAACAATATTATGAATTTTAAGCAACTTGACCTTGAACATGTTGCACAATCTTGGGAGAGGATGAAATTGATGATACGAAATTGCCCTACTCATGGTTTGAATTTGTGGATGATTATACAAAAAATTATGCCGGATTAAATTTTGCTTCTAGAAATCTTTTAGATTCGGCCGCGGGAGGTACTTTTATGGAAACTACTTTAGGGGAAACGACTAAACTCCTGGATAATATTATGGTTAATTATTCTCAATGGCATACCGAAAGATGTTCCACTAGTAAAGAAGTGCATGCAATTGAAGAGATTGATGTTTTGAGTGGAAAGATGGATGATCTTATGAAATTGTTTGCTAGCTAGATTTATTCTATTGATCCTAATGATATGCCTTTGTCTACTTTGATTGAAAATAATAATGAATCTATGTATGTGAATTTTTTTGGTAGGAACAATTTTGCTAATAACATGTATAGAGGTAATTTAAATCCTAGGTTGTTTCCTAGTAATTCCTCAAATTAATTATGGTAATTCCTTCAAAAATTCTTATGGAAATTATAATAAGATGCCTTATGATTTTGAGAACAGTTTTAAAGAATTTATGAGTTTGCGAAAGAATTTCAATGCTTTGAGTGAAGAAAATTTGCTTAAGATTGATGATTTGGCTCGGAACGTGGATAGAATTTCTCTTGATGCCGATTCTTTAAAACTTAGATCTATTCCACCCAAGCAGGATATTAATGAGTCTCTCAAAGCTATGATAATTTCCATTGATGAGTGCAAAGAAAGAACCGCTAAGATGCATGCTAAACAAGATTGGTTTGTAAAAATGTGTTCTTCCAGTTTCCGTGAAAATAATGATGAAGATCCTAAAATGATTGATGTGACTCCTATTGAATATTTGTTTTCCAATATAAATATTGATAAAGATGGGACTGGAGATGAGTCAACTTTAGTTAAAAGGCATCCCAATGATTCAGAATTTTTAGATCTTGATGCAAAAATAGATAAAAGTAGGATTGGAGAGGTCAAAACTTTAGGTAGCAATGAACCCACTCTTTTGGATTTCAAGAAATTTAATTATGATAATTGTTCTTTAATAGATTGTATTTCCTTGTTGCACTCCTTGTTCAATTCTCCTCATGCTTACAATCAAAACAAAGTTTTTACTAAACATATCGTTGATGCTATGATGCAATCTTTTGAAGAAATGCTTGAATTGGAAGTTTCTATCCCTAGAAAACTTTATGATGAGTGGGAACCTACTATTAAGAATAAGATTAAAGATTATGAGTGCCTTGCTTTGTGTGATTTGGCTGCTAGTGTTTCCATGATTCCAAACACTTTATGTGATGTGCTAGGTTTCTGTCAATTTGATGATTGTTCTCTAAATTTGCATCTTGCAGATTTCACTATTAAGAAACCTATGGGAAGGACTAATGATGTTCTTATTGTTGCAAATAGGAATTATGTGCCCGTAGATTTCATTGTTCTTCATCTAGATTGCAATCCTACATGTCCTATTATTCTTGGTAGACCTTTCCTTAGAACGATTGATGCAATTATTGATATGAAAGAAGGAAACATTAGATTTCAATTTTCGTTAAGGAATGGCATGGAACACTTTCCGAGAAAAGAAAATTAAATTGCCATATGAATCTATTATGATAGCCACTTATGGATAGCATACCAAAGATGACAATACCTAGATCTATTCGTGGTTTTATGCCTAGCCAGGGGCGTTAAACAATAGCGCTTGTTGGGAGGCAACCCAAATTTATTTTAGTTCTTGCTTTTTAGGTCCTGTTTTTCATTAAATAATTTATTTAGCCTCTGGTTAGATGTGGTTTTATTTTTTTAATTAGTGTTTGTGCCAAGTAAGACCTTTGGGATAGCTTACAGTGATAGTTGATTTGATCTTGCTGAAAAACAAAAACTTTTGCGCCCAGGAAATTAATTTTCGTTCTTAACAGAAGAGCGATAAAATAATGATTCTTTTTGCAAAAGATTAATAAAAACATTGCTTAGTACTCCCTCCGGTCCTTTTTACTCTGCACATTGGTTTTGCCGAAAGTCAAACTTTGCTAAGTTTGACCAAATTTATATTAAAAATTATTAGCATCTATAATATTTAATAAATATAATATGAAATATATTCCAAGATGAATCTAATGATATTGGTGTTGTTATGTGAATGTCTATAATTTTTTGTATAAACTTGGTCAAAGTTGGATGAGATTGACTTCAAACAAACCTAATATGCAGAGTAAAAAGGACCGGAGGGAGTATGTCCTAATTTTTCAGAATTTTTGGAGTTACAGAAGTGTTCGAGAGTTACAGATTGCAATAGATTGTTCTACTTTTGACAAATTCTATTTTCTATGTGTTGTTTGCTTGTTTTGATGAATCTATGCATAGTATCGGGGGGTATGAACCATGGAAAGTTGGAATACAGTAGATATTACACCAATATAAATAAAGAATGAGTTCACAACAGTACCAAAAGTGGTGATTTATTTTCTTATACTAATGGAGATTATGAGATTTTCTGTTAAGTTTTGTGTTGTGAAGTTTTCAAGTTTTGGGTAAGGATTTGATGGAATATGGAATAAGGAGTGGCAAGATCCTAAGCTTGGGGATGTCCCGGAATGTATCCCCTCTTTCGTCTTCGTCTACCGGTAACTTTACTTGAGGCTATACTTTTATTCACCACATGATATGTGTTTTGCTTCGAGCGTCTTGTATGATTTGATTTTTTGGTTTTTTTGTTTGCCACAATCATCCTTGTTGTAGACACATTTTGAGAGGGACACGCATGAATCATGATTTATTAGAATACTCTATGTGCTTCACTTATATCTTTTGAGCTAGGTAATTTCGCTCTAGTGCTTCACTTGTATCTTTTAGATCATAGCGGTGATTTTATTTTTTAGAAATTGATGAACTCTCATGCTTCACTTATATTAGTCTTTAAACAGCATGGTAATTTGCTTTGTTTATAAATTTAGTCCTAATACTACAAAAATATACACTTCCATGATGATACGTTTTTGTCACAGTAGGTCCCGTTTTATGTCATGCATGTACATCCATGACAAATTCATGACAGAATCAAGATAGTCATACTTGCGATGTCGTAGAAGTGTTCCATGACATTACCAAAATTATCATCACGGAAGTGTCCACTTCCATGACGATAAATCGCGCGTAACAGAAGTGCTTTCATCAAGGGTGACCGACACGTTAAGCTATCGGGTCTGGTTGTGGATCCGATAACCCGTTACCAGCCCCGACTAATGGGGATTTTCCATGTGAATAATCATCATTGGCTGGAGGAAACACGTGTCGGCTCACCGTTGGGATAGATGTCATCCACTCATTGGACCCAAAGCGCCTATGATACGTCGACAAGTGGCACGGCCCAACAGAGGCCCATTCCTGTGAAAAGGCCGGTCTGTTTGACTTGGTCAAAAGGTGGCGGGCCGGCCCACAGCAAGCCTGTTAATGGCATGTTCGCATATAGCCCATTTATAGCCCGCTAACCCAGGGCCCGTTTACGGCCTATCCGAATTAGGCCCAGTAGCGTCATCTGGGCGGTCCAATATAATTCCAGCCCATTTTAACTTCCGGCCCATGTATGGCCCATGACGTCTTTCGGCCCATATGAGGCCCTTATTACTCTCGGCCCATTAACGGCCAGTGGTAAAATTGGCCCGTAATGAACAGTGTATCACTTTATACCCATTAACGGCACGTGGTGAAACTGGCCCGTAATGAATAGTGTATCACTTTATGCCCATTAACTCGCCATTATTCCGTTGGGCTGTTTCCAACCCATGTTATCTTTTGGCCTTCTCGGGGCCCATTTATTCTTGGGCTAATTTCCACATCTTTTACTTACGGCCCGTTACTGTCATTTTCTGCTTGTGGGCCAAATTCAGCCTGTGGTTACAGTCGGCCCGTTTGTGGCCCGTTAATACGTTGGGCCATTTTCAGAGCGTCATCAAAATACGACTGATTAATGACGGCCCGTTATGGTTGGCCCATGAACGATTTTAACTCTAGCCCATTTACGGCCATAATGTGGTCTGTTATTGGCCCATGTTTGGCCAACCGATCATACGGCCCGTATAAGGCCCATTGATGATACGGCCCATAGAAGGCCCATTGTGTCTACGGCCCGTATAAGGCCCATTGTTTCTATGCCACGTAGAAGGCCCATTGTTTATATGGCCCTTAGAAGGCCCATTGTTTCTACGGCCTGTAGGAGGCCCATGTTAACTACAGCCGGTGGGCATCAAAGTTCGCCACTAGTGCAAATATAGGGAACACCCTACACTATACAAAAATGGCTTGCTGTTTTCTTCAGCCGGTGGCTGCACATTAAGAACAAATTTTGTATTGCACCAAAACAAATTACAACTATAAAACAATAGGAAGGTTGGCATAAAAGTTAACAGTCTAGCAGATAAATGCACCAACAGAAGTTTAGAAGCTCAGTTCATTTGACCTGACTGTTACATTTTCAGGCTGTATTGTCCGATGGAGCGCCATAACCTTCGCCTTCAGTTCTCCTAGGCTCATGAACAACATAGCAAATGTCTGATAGTCTGGTTTCAAAACCATGCATATCTTGACAACATCGAACAATGTCTCTCCTTGTTTCACAAAGGGTCTCTGTTAGGGAGTGGACTTGTGTCTGGAGCGCAGATACAACATTATTTTGAGCTTTCATATCTAGATCATGATGCAGTTTGGACGAGATTTCCTTAACAACCAAGCCAGTATTACGCAGGAACGTGCTTGTGGCACTGTTAGTGGACAGGTACTGACCCACTGCAGCAAGAGCTGAAATTGCGGTTATAGTTGCCTCGCCACCTTCAGAAGGTGGTGGTTCCACCATTTTTTCCATAGCTCACTGAAAAGTTGTGGTTTTACAGTAGTAGTACCAGAACAGAAGATATTAAGTAGGCAATACCAAACAAAATAGCTTTGGTCTATATACAGAACTTATTCTAGTGAACCCATGTAAAATAATAGTTGTATTTTATTGCAAAGTACATAATAAAACCAGGTTCCAAACATATGACCATGTACCATCGCTAATGTATTGTAGCGACTAGACCTCAAACAGTTTGATCTTTGTGCATCAGTGTCATCCCTGGATCGGTAATGCTGACACGCACAGTACTTGAGGACTTATAATAGAGTTCCAATCACACACTTATTACATCGAATGTCTCAAAAGAGAACTTATTACAATAAATATGGCTTAAGGCCATCTAAAACGATAACAGTGGAAGGCTCGGAAGATAAAGCGAGTCCATCAACTCCAACGG
Organism: Triticum aestivum; assembly: GCF_018294505.1. Classification (NCBI taxonomy): domain Eukaryota; kingdom Viridiplantae; phylum Streptophyta; class Magnoliopsida; order Poales; family Poaceae; genus Triticum; species Triticum aestivum. Next base: position 117,749,467 of record NC_057806.1, read on the forward strand.
CATCACTGAGTGAAAGACCACGACCTAAGGCACCTTACTCGTCATCTAAAAAATCTGCAACATAATACGTTGCAGCCCGAAAATGGGTCGGGACATGGAATATGCTGGCAATGTAACACAAGAGAGTAATGAACATAATGAAGCTATCACTACATGCATATATGGCTGGTGGAGGCTGTATGGTTAATAGGTTTTGCGAAAAGCCAAATTTTTCCTACTTCAAAGGAATATATTTTATTTAACTACAAAGCTTGTTGAAAATATTGAGAATGGTCAACCCCATCTCAATCCCAATTAAAAGTAATTAATAACCCAATCAAATTATATTTAAGAGTGATGAGATGCACATGATAATCCAAGAACTAGATACTCAAGATGTCCATAACTGGGGACATGGCTAACCATGATTAGTTTGTACACTCTGCAGAGGTTTGTGCACTTTTCCCCACAAGATTCGATCTCCTCCGTTGGATTTCTCGCACTACATAATGTTTGAGAAATGGATGACCGAGACACAGTCTTTCCGAAGAGGTCCCCTTAACCGATAGATAGGCCGGTACACCTACAATCCCCTACATCTGCTAGCCCATCATGGAAAGGTTTCCCACAACTTACTCAACTATGCCAGAGCCCATAATGGCATGTGGCTGCACATGGAAGTTTCCAGCATAAATAATCTTATGATCCCTTTGAGCCTGGGTGGCAGTCCATAGGAAAATCACACGGTACCTCGGGATTTCCAAAAAATACAGGCAATCACTGGGTTCCCAAGTGCCTCAATCCACCCAGATGTGTATTACAGTTGCCACCTTAAGTTAACCATTAATTAACAACTCACATCTGTCATGGATACACTCAAACCCAAACCACGTCTACTAGCATAGCATAGCAATATAAGCAACGTAGAAGGAACTCCTAGGGTTTGATAATAAAACAGGTGAATAGGTACTACCTCATCTACTTCCCAACCCACAATTTATTCAGATCCTAACCATGCAATTGTTTGAGGGTTGATCTAATGCAATAAAAACTAGGTAGTAAAGAGGTATGATCAAAGCATTAGTTGCCTTGCTGATGATCGGTGAAACCTAGAGACTCGTAGTAGCACGCTTCGCTCTCCGGGTACTCTATCGCAATCAAACAAGCATACAATAAGCAATCAAGCAAAAAGCATGGGTAAAACTCAAATAATAAGATGTAACCAGAAATTTCAACTTGAGAACTCCGGTTTGCAAAAAGAATCAAATCAAACGAAGCAACGACACTCAAACGTCGAAAAAAACAAGCTCCGTTTACTAATCTAGACTAAAGTCAAATTTTACAGTAGCGAAAACTTGTTTAAGTTGGTTAAACAGAAAGAGGGCTTCGAGACGAAACTCAAGGCGCTTGAATCGCCTGATTCCGATAAACGAGCGAAAAGAAAAACTAAAACGAAAATCGGATCAGAAATCGCGATCGAAAATAATCGCGAAAAATCCGAGAAAAAGAAAAAATGACGAACAGGCTAACGAACGAACGTTCGCTGTCTGTGAGTAACGGACGAAAACCATTCGTTAAAACGAACATACGGACAAACGTCCGCTAAATAACTAAACCGGAAAAAAAATCGAACCGGATCTAAAAAACGGATCTAGGGTTTCGAAAAAAAACCAATTGGTTTTCTTGCGAAAACTGAGGCGGCGGCGACGACTACCTCCGGCGAGGTCCGGCGAACGGCGGCGGGTGGCGGCAGTGGCAGGCGGTGGTGGTGCTACGCGCGGCGGCGGCGAGGCGAGATGACGGTGGCGGCGGCTCGCGGTGGAGCGCGGGTTTGGGCTGCGGTGGGTTGCGGTGCCCCGACTTAGAAAGCCCCCCGGGCGGAGTCCCGCTCGGGTACGGCCCAGAGTCGGTTTCCTTTAAAAAAATTATTCCGCACAGAAAAGCAAGAAAAGAAATACTAAACGGACTCCAAAAATCCTGAAATAAAATTTCCCCGTCCTCTAAAAATCTACCAGACAAGGTGAACATTTATTTGGGACTCTAATGCAATTTTGAGAAACGCAAATTTTTCCTAATTCAAATAAAATAGCAATAAAACTCCGAATAAAATCTTATTTGATTTAAATATTAAATCTCCAATATTTCTTTATTTTTGGGAAGTCATTTTGTCCTCTCTTTTATTTTTATAAAAGAAATATTTGAAGAGAAAATAATTAAAATCAAACGATCCTCTTTTCAAAATTTGAGAAAACTCAAATATGAAAATAACAAAATTCCCAACTCTCTCAGTGGGTCCTTGAGTTGCATAGAATTTCTAGGATCAAGCCAAAATGCAATAAAACATGATATGCAATGATGATCTAATGTATAACATTCCAAATTGAAAATTTGGGATGTTACAAACCTACCCCCCTTAAGATGAATCTCGCCCTCGAGATTCGGGTTGGCTAGAAAATAGGTGAGGTTGATCTTCCCATAGGTCTTCCTCTCGTTCCCAGGTGGCTTCATCTTCGGTATGGTGACTCCACTGAACCTTGCAAAACTTGATAACTTTGCTGCGTGTGACTCGGCTGGCAAAATCAAGAATCTTGACTGGCTTCTCCTCATAGGTCAAATCACTATATAACTGTATTGCTTCCAGTGGCACTGTATCTCTCAAAGGGATATCAGCCATCTCTGCGTGGCACTTCTTCAACTGGGAAACGTGGAACACATCGTGAACTCCTGACAACCCTTCGGGTAATTCCAGCTTGTAAGCAACTTCTCCCATACATTCCAAAACTTTGTATGGTCCCACAAAACGTGGTGCTAACTTTCCCTTAACTCCAAAGCGCTTCACTCCTTGAAGTGGAGATACACGAAGATACACTCTGTCTCTGACTTCGTAAATTGTCTTCTTGCATTTAGAATCCACATAACTCTTCTGCCGGGACTGGGCTACCTTGAGTCTATCGCGAATCAGTTTAACCTTCTCTTCAGACTCTTTAATCAAATCTGGTCCAAACAATTGTCAGTCTCCAACTTCATCCCACAACAATGGTGCCCTGCACCTCCTTCCGTACAATGCTTCGAAAGGGGCCATCTTTAAACTGGCTTGATAGCTGTTGTTGTAAGAAAACTCTGCGTAAGGCAAATTATCATCCCAACTAGATCCATAATCTAGTTCACAAGCTCTCAACATGTCCTCCAAAATTTGATTGGCTCTCTCAGTCTTACCATCTGTCTGTGGGTGAAAAGCTGTACTAAACTCTAGCCTAGTTCCCAAAGTTTCATGCAACTGATTCCAAAACTTTGAGGTAAACTAGGTTCCTCTATCTGATACAATGGTCCTTGGAACTCCATGCAAACATACGATCCTGGTCATGTATATCTTTGCCAACTTAGCACTGGTGTAAGTGGTCTTCACTGGGATGAAATGAGCTACTTTCGTCAAACGATCGACTACAACCCATATCGAGTCATAGCCTGAACGAGTCCTGGGTAATCACATGATAAAATCCATGCCTAGCTTATCCCACTTCCATTCGGGTATCGGCAATGGCTGTAGCAATCCTGGTGGCTTCTGATGCTCTGCCTTTACTCTCTGACATACATCACAAACTGCTACATACTCCACAATATCCTTCTTCATTCCAGTCCACCAGAAACTATCCTTCAAATCCAGATACATCTTGGTATTTCCTGGGTGAATCGAATATGGCGAATCATGGGCCTCCTGTAAAATTAGCTTCCTGATCTCCTGATCATTTGGCACGTATACGTGGTCCTCAAACCATAAGGTATCGTGCTCATCCTCACGAAATCACTTGGCTTTTCCTTTGCTCATCCTTTCCTTTATATCGGCAATCTCCTTGTCCGTCCTCTGAGCTTCTCTGATCTTATCCGTCAAAGTAGATTGAATCTCCAAAGCTGCTACATAACCTCTTGGAAATATTTCCAAACATAGCTCATGAAGGTCTTCTGCTAACTCCTTAGGTAAATCTCCAGTCATCAGTGTGTTGACATGACTCTTGCGGCTCAACGCATCAGCTACTGCGTTAGCCTTTCCGGGATGATAATGCAACTTCATATCATTATCCTTAATGAGTTCCAACCATCTCCTCTGTCTGAGATTCAACTCCTTCCGCGTGAAGATATACTTCAAACTCTTGTGATCCATGTATACTTCACAATGGTTTCCTATGAGAAAATGTCTCCAAGTTTTCAACGCATGTACTACGGCTGCTAAGGCCAAATCATGTGTGGCATAATTTAACTCATGGGGTTTAAGCTGTTGTGAGGCATATGAAACAACTCTTCCTTCTTGCATAAGCACTACTCCTAGTCCTTGACGAGAAGCATCGCAATACACTTCATAATCCTTGCGTTGATCTGGCAGGATCAACACTGGGGATGTAACCAAGAGTTTCTTCAACTCCTGAAAACTAGCCTCACATTCCTCAGTCCATTTGAACTTGGTGTCCTTCTTCAACAACTCAGTCATAAGCTTTGCAATCTTCTAGAAATTCTCAATGAACCTCCGGTAGTATCCTGCGCGTCCAAGAAAACTCCGAATTTCTCCAACTGATATGGGTTCCTCCCAATTTGTCACAGTGACAACTTTGGTGGGGTCTACCGCTATTCCTTCTCCGGATATAACATGTCCAAGAAATCCAACTTCCTTCAACCAAAACTCACACTTGCTGAACTTGGCGTATAGCTGATGTTCTCTGAGCTTCCCAAGTACCAAACGCAAATGCTCTTCATGCTCCTCTTCATTCTTCGAGTAGACCAGAATATCATCTATGAACACCACAACAAACTTATCCAAAAACTCCATAAACACCTTGTTCATCATGTTCATAAAATAGGCAGGTGCGTTAGTCAGGCCAAACAACATAACGGTATACTCATATAGCCTGTACCTTGTGGTAAAAGCTGTCTTAGGTATATCCTGCTCTCGAATCTTCAGTTGGTGGTACCCTGATCGCAGATCGATCTTCAAATCATTGATCATAGGCAGTGGGTACTTGTTCTTGATCATCACCTCATTCAATCATCAATAATCAACAACCATCCTTAACGATCCATCCTTCTTCTCCACTAGAAGTACTGGCGATCCCCAAGGTGACGAACTTGGGTGAATATATCCTTTATCCAGTAACTCCTTAATCTGCTTCTTAATTTCCTCTAAATCCTGTGCGGGCATCCTGTACAGTCTCTTAGATATTGGTCCTGTGTCTGGCTAAAGCTCAATCAAGAACTCGATGTCTCTATCCAGTGGCATGCCTGGAAACTCTTCGGGAAATACATCCGGGAAATCCTTCACCACTGTTACTTCCTCCTGTACAACTCCCAATAAGGAATTTTACTTGAGTCCTAATCGGCACATGTCGGGATACATACTTGATCCTTCTTCCTTCTGGGGTGGTGAGCAAAATTGACTTACTGGCGCAATCGATGTTTCCTCCATACATTCATAGCCAATCCATACCCAGAATCACATCCAAACCTTGCGACTCCAAAATTATCAAGTCAGAAGGGAAAACATGACTACCTATGGTTAATGGCAACTGAAAACATCCACTGCTTGCCATATACTCGGCTTCGGGTGAGGTTACTAGCATGGGTGTCTTAAGAACTCTAGTGGGCAACTTATACTTATCCACAAATCCCCTTGATATGTATGAATGCGATGCACTAGTATCGAAAAGAACGACTGCAGTAAATGACTTAACCAAAAACTTACCTATTACTACATCCGGCTGGGCTTCAATCTCCTCCATGTTACCGTGGTTCACTTGTCCTCTATTGAAAGGGTTGGGCTTCTTCCCAAAACTTCCATAGCCGTTTCCATTCTTAGCTTCATGACATTCATTAGCATAATGTCCGGTCTTCTGGCACTTGTAGCAAGTAACGTGGCTTAGATCTTCCTTGGCGGGCGTTGCTGGGTTGGAACGGTTCTGTCCGTTGCTTCCTCCATTACCATTCACGTTCTTGGAGCCACTATAGTTGTGCGAACTCCCTCCAGGGTGATTGTGACCTCCATGGTTATGTTGAAGGAGTCCTCCCAAGTTCGGGGTAAAACGGGGTCTCTGCTGAGCTCCAGAATTATACATCCCCTGTCCATACTTCCTCTTGTGGTTATCAATCTGCTGCTACTTCCCTTCAATCATGAGAGCTCTATCTACCAACTCCTGGTAGTTATTGAAATTTTCCACCATCAACTGCATGCTCAGCTCATCATTCAGTCCTTCTAGGAACTTCTCCTGCTTAGCTGCATCTGTAGCGACGTCATCTGGGGCATAACGTGCTAGCTTACTGAAGTCATCAACATACTGGCCAACTGTGCGTCCTCCTTGGCGTAAGTTGCGAAACTCACGCTTCTTCATGGCCATAGCTCCTGTTGATACATGGGCTGTGCGAAAGGCCTGCTGGAACTGGTCCCATGTAACAGTGGCTATAGGATAGGTGACAGTGTAAGTCTCCCACCATAAGGCTGCTGGTCGATCCAATTAGTGTGCGGCAAAATGCACCTTCTCAGCATATGTGCATCCTACAGTGGTTAACTCCCTTCCAATCATGCGGAGCCAATCATCTGCAACTATTGGCTCGGTGCTACTAGAAAACACCGGCGGCTGCAACCTCAGAAAATGGGCTAAGTTGTCAACTGGGGTGGTGGTGGTGGGTTGTTGTTGTTGTTGTTGTTGTTGCCTTGGTTCTGAACTAACAACTGCATCAAGGTATTTTGCTGCTGGATCAACTGAGTGAGCTCCGGTGGAAAGGTAAATTCGGGGTCACGTCTTGGAGGCATCTGAGGGCTTAGAGGGAACAGAATAGAATAGAATGAGGTCTAGTGAGAAAACACTACCCATATGCACATGAGACAAACATAATCACATCACTCAATCAATCAAGCAAGGCATACAATCGGTCTAGAACTATCATTACAAAAGTGCTTAGACTATACTATATACATGGTGGAATAGTACTACTGTTTTGGTGGTCGACTAGAAAAAATGATTGGTTGAAGACTCCATGATATCTGCTCTAGCTTCATCAACATAGTCATCATCGCTATCATCGGGGTCCGAGTCGGTGTCGTCGATGATGATGTAGTCCTCAGGATGAATCTCCTTGGGTTCGTCGTCTTCTCCTCCTGGCGCAGGGTCTCCCATGAATACTCCTAGCTTCCTTGTCAGGTCGTCATTCTTCTCCACTAGTACGATGATTTCCTCCTCATAATCTTTGCGAGTAGCCTTGAGTTCTTCCTCCAGCTCCATGATCCTTGCCATTGCCTTCTTCAGATTTATCATGCCTGCGCACATCTTATTCTCCTGGCGGCGAATATGCTGGTTTAACTCCTGGATGAAAGCTGCAATGGATCGATCCTTCCTGGTGCTAATCATCTCCCATTGCTCATCTCGGCGCCCACAAATCTGGTAGATAGTATCCTTAAGCTATGTATGTTAAACTTCTCCAATGCGTCCCATGGTGATGTGGGCTGCCATACTCTTTCCTAGACTCCAGGTTGGTGCATCAAAGCAAAACTCTATGGGCTTAGTGACTGGCGTAAATGTCCTTCCTGGAACTTGAACTTGAATTGTCCAGCGCTCCTATTATGGTAAAGTGGCGTTGTAAGTCCCGGTGAAGCTTGGTATTCCAATGTTCAGGTACTTAGTGACTTCCTTCAAGTGTCGTCCAAAAGGCGCTTCTTCATCCGGTTGTGCAAACTTGTTCCTTGCGTCCGCCATCCTAAAGAGTAGAAAATGGAGAGGAGTCAGAAATGAGGAGAGAGTAGTGATCTAGGGCTTTAGCTTAGTGGTCGCGTACTATAGTCAGCATGTGCTCTGATACCATCTTGTAGCGACCAGACCTCAAACAGTCTGGTCTCTGTGCATCAGTGTCATCCCTGGATCGGTAATGCTGACACGCATAGTACTTGAGGATTTATAACAGAGTTGCAATCACACACTTATTACATCGAATGTCTCAAAAGAGAACTTATGACAATAAATATGTCTTAAGGCCATCTAAAACGATAACAGCGGAAGGCTTGGAAGATAAAGTGAGTCCATCAACTCCAACGACATCACTGAGTGAAAGACCATGACCCAAGGCACCTTACTGATCGTCTGAAAAATCTGCTACATAATACGTTGCAGCCCGAAAACGGGTCAGCATATGGAATATGCTGACAATGTAACACAAGAGAGTAATGAACATAATAAAGCTATCACTACATGCATATATGGCTGGTGGAGGCTGTATGGTTAACAGGTTTTGCGAAAAGCCAATTTTTTCCTACTACAAAGGCATATATTTTATTTAACTACAAAGTTTGTTGAAAATAATGAGAATAGTAAACCCCATCTCAATCCCAATTAAAATTAATTAATAACCCAATCAAGTTATATTTAAGAGTGATGAGATCCAGATGATAATCCAAGAACTAGATACTCAAGATGTCCGTAACCGGGGACACGGCTAACCATGATTAGTTTGTACACTCTGCAGAGGTTTGTGCACTTTTCCCCACAAGACTCGATCTCCTCCATTGGATTTCTCGCACTACATAATGTTTGAGAAACGGATGACCGAGACACAGTCTTTCCGAAGAGGTCCCCTTAACCGATAGATAGGCCGGTACACCTACAATCCCCTACATCTGCTAGCCCATCATGGAAAGGTTTCCCACAACTTACTAAACTATGCCAGAGCCCATAATGGCATGTGGCTGCACACAGAAGTTTCCAGCATGAATAATATTATGATTCCTCTGAGCCTGGGTGGCAGTCCATAGGAAAATCACACGGTACCCCGGGATTTCCAAAAAAATACAGGCAATCACTGGGTTCCCCAGGTGCGTCAATCCACCCAGATGTGTATTAAAGTTGCCACCTTAAGTTAACCATTAATTAACAACTCACATCTGTCATGGATACACTCAAACCCAAACCATGTCTACTAGCACAGCATAGCAATATAAGCAATGTAGAAGTAACTCCCAGGGTTCGATAATAAAACAGGTGAATAGGTACTACCTCAGCTACTTCCCAACCCACAATTTATTCAGATACTAACCATGCAATTTTTTGAGGGTTGATCTACTGCAATAAAAACTGGGTAGTAAAGAGGTATGATCAAAGCGTTACTTGCCTTGCTGATGATCCGTGAAACCTAGAGACTCGTAGTAGCACGCTTCGCCACACTGGGTACTCTATCGCAATTAAACAAGCATACAATAAGCAATCAAGCAAGAAGCACGGGTAAAACTCAAACAAGAAGATCTAACCAGAATGTTCAACTTAAGAACTCCGGTTTGCAAAAAGAATCAAATCAAACGAAGCAACGAAACTCAAACGGCGAAAGAAACAAGCTCCATTTACTAATCTGGACTAAAGTCAAATTTTACAGTAGCAAAAACTTGTTTAAGTTGGTTAAAAAGAAAGAGGGATTTGAGACGAAACTCTAGGAGCTTGAATCACGTGATTCCGATAAATGAGCGAAAAGAAAAACTAAAACGAAAATTGGATCAGAAATCACAATCGAAAATAATCGCGAAAAATCCGAGAAAAAGAAAAAACTGACAAATGGGCTAACGAACGAACGTTCGCTGTCTGTGACTAACAGACGAAAACCGTTCGTTAAAACGAACGAACGGACGAACGTCCGCTAAATAACTAAACCGGAAAAAAATCGAACCGGGTCTAAAAAACGGATCTAGGGTTTCGAAAAATAACCAATCGGTTTTCTCGCGAAAACCGAGGTGGCGGCGGTGACTACCTCCGGCGAGGTCCGTCAAACGGCGGCGGGGGGGGGGGGCGGCGCTATGCGCGTCGAGGGCGAGGCGAGAAGGTGGTGGCGACGGAGCACGGGAATGGCTGCGGTGGGCTGTGGTGCCCCGGCTTATAAAGCCCCCCGGGAGGAGTCCCGCTCGGGTACAGCCCGGAGTCGGTTTCCTTTTTAAAAAAAATTATTCTGCGCAGAAAGGCAAAGAAAAGAAATACTAAACGGACTCCAAAATCCTAAAATAAATTTTCCCCATCCTCTAAAAATCAACCGGACAAGGTGAACATTTATTTGGGACTCTAATGCAATTTTTAAAAACACAAATTTTTCCTAATTCAAATGAAATAGCAATAAAAATACGAATAAAATCTTATTTGATTTTAATATTAAATCTCCAATATTTCTTTATTTTGAGGAAGTCATTTTATCATCTCTCTTTTATTTTTATAAAAGAAATATTCGAATAGAAAATAATTAAAGTCAAACGATCCTCTTTTCAAAATTTGAGAAAACTCAAATATGAAAATAACGAAATTCCTAACTCTCTCCGTGGGTCCTTGAGTTCCATAGAATTTCTAGGATCAAGCCAAAATGCAATAAAACATGATATGCAATGATGATCTAATGTATAACATTCCAAATTGAAAATTTGGGTTGTTACATGTATTGTCTATTTCTTCACATTGTATTAAGGGCTAAGGATAAAGACACGAAGTTTATAATACGGTAAGCATAGTATGACATCATTCAAATCACAAAACAACTGAGAACAGGCAAATAGGCAATTGTAACGTTGTGTGGGAAAGTCCAGCACGGAACTAGATTACGGGTCAAGATCAAAGGAACATCACTCCTCTCTTTTAAACCGTGTAAGGTGCAATGATACGCTAAGACAATTGTGTACAAAATTGAAAAGAGTAATAGACATTGGCTACAAACCATGCAATTCAGGGCACAAGCCAGAGTAAGTAGTAGTTAAAAGGCATGAGGATTAAGGACTTACAACAGCGGCTTTGACTGTTGTAGTCATGCCCTTCTTCTTGCTAGTGTGACAGTCCTTGAAGATTTCCACAACATTTGGTTTAGGTACTTTTTGGTCCTTGCGGGCTTTCCTCTGCATTTGCAACAAGTCAATATAGATCTGATAATATGGTACAACGAAAAGAGTGAAACAGCAGCTAATTACAAGAGCCTCGCAGTGTACAATATAACTACAAGATCCTGTCGTATGTTGGAATTTCACTTTCTACGGTTGGCCTTGTTCTTTGAACAGTTCACCTACAAGAAGATATATTTGTGTGGCACATGCGTAAATAGGACTTCAACATGTGATCTGATCACATATATATAATGTACCTGATACTTCAGATCGGTCCAGTGTTTAACGAGGCCTCTCCAGTCTTCGTCCGATATATTTTCCACTAGACATGTTTAGGCAAGTTCAATGTTAGCCTTGCCTTCAAAGTTAGTTTTCCTCAAGTTATACCGATACTGTCGCAGAGCAGACTTGAAAACATGGGTGCAAGCTTGTCTGGTTGCATCATCTTGGCTATCCAACTTGAACCTCATCTGTTGAAAATTATGGGAGTCTCATTATCAGCAACCTAGAAAGTATTGGACGGAGCAAGACGGTATTACTAGTTTCCATACATAACCATACTTACAGATAAATGGTCGAGGAAGGTGTTGAACTGGGTTTCGTCTTTGTCATTCCTCTACGGAATCCATGTTGGGAGGATACGTACATGACACCTAACAGCAACCGCTGCCTCTGATACTAACTTGGCTGACTCTGTAGCATCACGTGGCCTTTTTAAACCTGCCTCAAAACGGATCTCCATTCTCCTCTAGATTTAGTTAACCTATCGAGCATTATCCCTGATGTTTGTTTCCTCTTGCGCCTAGGCGCTAGTCCAAGAACAAACATAGGAAGTGTTAGTGTACATCTAACTGTGAGACTACATATAAAGAAGCATGCAACTATAACTTGACTCCAGCAACTACCTTCTTGCTGTTGAAGCTCACAAATTTCATCTCATCTTGCCAACTCATCTTGTGTCAAGAGTGCTTTGGAAGTAGTGTCAGGTGGCAAGGGAGCTTGGGAACGTGCTACTAGCTGAGTTGACGAACGAGTAAGTCGTGCAGCTGGTGGTACTATGGAAGGTGTTGCAACAACTAGGGTTGTCTCTGCTTGTTTGGTGGTAGCTATTTGTTTCGTTTGGCTTGTTCTGCAGCTCGTGTAGCACGGGATACCCTATCGGTACAATTTTCCGCTGGACTTTGAACTTCTATTGCACCATCAGTACCAGCAGAATCTGCAGGATTGTTCCTCTTCCCTTTCCCTGTCGTTCTGTCTTGCTTCCTCTTTCTCTATACCATGTTAAGTCAAGCCGACAAGAAAAATGAATAACAATTTAGTTCTTCAGAACAAATGTACTTTGATGTAAGAACGTGGTGTGATAGACAGATATTGTATGTTCTAGAAACATGAACACGTGTCTTAGTCACAAGTATAATGTGTAAAGTAAGCATATGAAATTCAACAAAATTAGAAGCAATACAAGCTAGACATCATACATAACATGCAACCACATATAACAGTGCCAAGTTAGAGGGAGCACTTGTGATGGTGCACTAGGGGAGACGTGCTCATCACCAACACAGCTATGTTGAGTGTCTATGCATGTGTTGTCTTGGAAATCATCTTGGGGGGATGGAGGAGTAGAATCTATAGAGGCCCTCCATTTGGAAGGGGCACCTTCATACGCTTGCTTTCTAACTTCCTTCTGCTTTATTGATTTTGAATTGTCAAGTACAACCAACAAGAAAAAGCAATAAAATTCACTCTTCAGAACTCATTCATGCATGATACTGACAATCACTACTTTGATGTAAGGCAAACACATGATTCCAGGATGGAATAATACGAAAACAGGACGGCATGGCATATTCACAACTGTTTGTGTAAACTAAGCAGAAACCATTTCACCAAATAAGAAGCAATGCAAGCTAGACACCACGTGAAAGATGCAACCAATATGACTCCCAAGTTAAAAGTGTCCCATCATAAATGGCATTTCAACAAATTAGAAGCAGCGCATGCTATAAATCATATCAAAGATGCAACTAATATCACACTGCATATACTGAAGGTGTCTCGTCATATTGATTTATGCGGGATACAAAAACAATAGTTTTATGTGAGGACATGCTTAATAGATAGATGTACTATGTACTAAATACAGGAAGGCATGTCACATTAACAGGTATAATGTATAAGCTAAGCAGAATAGCACATGCAGTTTAACCAGATTGGAAGAATTACAATCTAGACACCATATGCAACATGCAACCACATATCACGCTGCCAAGTTAGAGCAAGCACGTGCGATGCTAGTGTAGGGGAAATGCGGTAATCAATTACAGAGCTACATTCACTATCTTCATCTAGCCTTGCTGTTTCTTGAGAATCATGTCGGGAGGCTGACGCTGCATTCTTTAAATGAGGAGTAATCCACTTGCCTGACTGCCTCATCATAAGTGATTGATGAGGGATACACAAGAACATTAGTTTGATGTAAGAACATGGTTAATACACAGATGTACTAGTATGTACCAAAAACAGAAAGGCATGTCATATTCAAAGGTATAATGTGTAAGCTAAGCAGATGCAATTTAACCAAATTGGAAGCAATACAAGCTAGACATCCGGCTGGAGTGGTGAGCATGATCATCTAGGACCTGAGAGCCTAGTGGGAGGTGGGCTGCTTCGCCACCATCGCGGATTTTTAGTTGGCTTCCAGGTGATGCCTCTCTTTGCTAGGCTTGTCACTGGCTCGGCCAGTGCCCTGACTAGCTATTTGTCTTCTGGTGCTCACGGGATGGTGGTTCATGTAAAAAATGTCTTTCCTTATCTTAATAAAGACCGACTTCGGCCTTTCGAATACAAGCTAGACACCATATGGAACATGCAACCACATATGACACCGCGAAGTTAAAGCAAGCACCTGGGATGGTGGTTCATTGCGAGCGAGGTCATCAACTCCAGAGCTACATTTACCGTCTCCATCTGCTAACACTGCACCTATTATAAGGCTGAAACGTGTCTAGCCTATCCGTGTACGACGCTGGAGCGACTTCTCTCATTTCATTTTTGCTTCTCCCATAGCAGCAGAGTCTGAAATACCCTTGCATAAAAACACGATAGTGAGAGTATGGGTGAAGTGTGTGCAGAACTAGTGCACTGTAAAAGTAGCAGATAGCAGGTGGCTGAAAAAAATGACAGGAGACATATGATAGCTCTACAACATTGCATGGCAAACAAAATTAGATTCTACTCCGTATGATTTTGTAATATATGAGCACAGGAAATGCAGGTACTCCTCCAGCACACCACCACGTGTGGTCATATCAAGATAACAGTCGACTGAAAATAAATAGGTCAGTCGATTTTTTTAATGAACCGTCTGATCTATAAGGAACGGGCAGATGGACTTCGTCTACCTCCCTCTAGTCATTGTTGACGATCTTTCTCGAACCACCAGTGACCACCGACCCAGACCCCTGCCTTCGCCGCCCCGTCCCGCCCTCCCCTGGACCTCACACCACCGCCATTCTTGGCAGCGCCCCCAGGCCATCCCTTCAATCCCAGCCGACCTCCAGATCGGGCGCCAGTAGCTCTAGGCCCCACACACCCCTAAGATAAACACCGAGGCGCTGCTTCCCCGGCGTAATAGGCAGACTAGCGCCTGCTACACTGGGGAATGCTTCCAAAAATTAGGAATCAACTGACCAGGAATTGAAATTCAGGGGGAGGCGACGGACCTCTAGCTAAGGTGAAATAGTATATGAGGAGAAACCTTGTGCATCGCGAGTTACTAGGAACATCTAGTATCAAGAAGAAGTGGTCAACTAGTGTCTTCTGTGGGATGAATACCATGCAAGCAGACACGTAAGATTTGCACGAATAAGGGAAGAGGAGTACCATTTTCAGTTGCCGGTGTGGTCGCCTCCACATGTCGCGCCAATCTTCTTCTTTTTGCCGGGGAAACCGATGTTCTGGAGGAGGGTGCAGGCTTGGACGAACCCATGGACAAATTGTTGAATGTGTTGTCATGGCTGTATGTCGACGGAGCGGAAGCAGATCCAAGGTAGCGAAGGATTGCATAGCAGGAACAGCTCCGGTGCGGTGGAGGGTGGCGAAGTTGGAGCGGCAGCGGTGAGGCGCAGGACGGCGTGGTTGAACTGGCTCGGGTACGAACGGCTCGGCCTCGGCTTCAACTACTAGTCGTGAAGGGCGTTGCAGTTGAGGTTGCGGTGGATGAAGACGTCGCGGTATCGGCTCCGGCGTGATGGAGGAGGGCGGCGGTTGATGGGTGGAATGGGGTGGCGGACAGAAGACGCCAGGGTTTCGCCGCTGGTGGAGAGGTAGTTTTTGCGCCCACGGAGTACGAATGGGGAATCAGACGGGTGGGCGAGGGGGAGGGGGAGAACCATGTTTTGGTCTGGGACGCGCTTGTTTTTGGCTTTTTTGAACAAAAGATGGGACGCGCTTGTTTGAAATTTGGGGAAAGTACAAACTTTACACCCCTCTTAAATTTCAGACCTACTATGGGTCGGGGGTAGGATGGTAATCCCAGGTGTCCCAAATAGTGGGCGCGAGCGATTTCGGCCACGAGCATGTGTGCTTAGGTGGCCATTGTGTATGAATATTTTTCGGAGGCGGTTGCGTGGCGTCTAGATGAAGCTACAAACCTACCCCGGTTTAGACCTTTGGACGTCGGGCAGGTAGGTTTCACGGGCCGGAGTTATTAGAAAAGTAATTTCCTTGTACTACCAAACATTGGTCTCACGCGGTTTCTGGCGAGTAGAGGCTCTTTCGGTGCTTCGTTCGAAATTTTGAAACACAAGCATTCACGTTTAGAGTACTCTTGAACTTTGAGGATTGACCTAAATAGACAACGTTAAATTTGAGCTTGTATGTTTGAAAACCTCATTAAATTATCCGCTTCTTTTTGAAATTTTGACACTTGAAAATCCTATAACTACGATTATTTTGGAATGGAGGAGCTAAATTAGAATATATTTTGTACACGACTACATATGCTATTATGTACAAAATCAGAGCAAAGATTAGTGCCCCCATAATTTAGGTATGATGTACAAATTCCATGATATCAAATTCAAATAATTGAATGGACTTCATGTTGAATTTGATTTTTTAAACCACCTTAAGTTGAATTCAAATGTATGCTAGTTCATAGGTAGCTATTTATAATGTTCATTGTGTAACTTTCGTATGTATAATGTGCTTTACACACACAACATGAACTATACTCACGTTTATATTCGATTGCTAAAGCGATGCATTGTCTGGAGTTCAAAATACTAACTATGTGGATCAATTGTGTCGAATAATAACATAGACATGCTCAAATTCGATAGAATCTAGATGTCTGATGGATCAATGACCGTTCCTTACGCGAATTGCAAATATCATGATCCCATCCTAATATTTGGATACAATTTATATCTTTAATCAATGTGTACAGCAGTCTTGTACGTGTAGTTTCACTCTCCATCGGTGGTCTCTCACACATGCTCACACACTCTCTCCCGAGGTGTCTTTCTCGCACACATGCTCTCGATATAACCCTCCCTCCCTCTCGTAACCATTTACGACTGTTTTCACTAACCTTTATCACAAGCACTCTTCCTCTCGCAAGCATACACACGCACAATCCCCATCGACCCTTTCTATATACATAGACCTGCCTACGTGTCTCCTGTACGCACATTATCTTTAGGCCTGTCTCTCACGCATTGTCTCACACCTCTCTTCCTAATCGACGAGTATGATTCTAGCAGAGCATTCTGTAGGATGCCCCTTAAAGTTAGGTTGGATGAATAGTAATATCAGAGATAAAGGGGTTACCTTAGTCCGAGAACCTAGGGTTACAAATCCTAGCCGGCTTTGTCAGTGGACATAGAGTCCTTCACAATTATGCTATCTTTGTCTTGTACGACTAGTCATCCATGGGTCTCCCTAAATGCGTCACGGGCCGACCAATGTGGCGCAGGACGGAACCGAACGAAGGGCCTCACCTCGACCCACCGGACCTCACGCGGTGACACACCCTCTGCCCCCACGTCTCGTTATCTTCTCACACCCACACATACCAACACAGACACCACACACAAAAATATATTCTCCTGGTGCCTCTATCCACTCCCCCTTGCATATACACACTCAAGGGAATCTCTCGCCGTGACGTCATATTCGTCTCTCTCTCTCTAGACCACTCTCATTTCTCGTGCTATCTCTCCCACGCCCCCCTGTCGGCCCCTCTATCCATGCCTCTCTCGAATACGTAATACACACACATACCTCTCTAGGCCCTGCCAAATGCATCAACTACACATTCACACATGTTACATCACGGACCCCATTGATCTAAAAAGCCCTCTCTTCATGTTTATTTCGCATACAACATTCCTTTGAATAAAGTGTGGCCAAAAAATATTTTAGAATTTCTACATATATACAACATTACAAAGTTATATGGAGGAGTATGAACGTTAATTTGCATTGCATGGTTCCCACAATGATATTTATTCCGCACTGTGAATTTGTATATTTTTATACTATATATAAAGTTAGTCATAATAAAGAGAAACGAAGAGCATCTCTCTCTCCATCGCATACCCCCCCTCTACGCCCCTTTCACGTACGCACACAAACTATCTCCAGGTCCTCTAAAAGTAAGCCCCCAGCACATTCACACATGTTTCATCTTTCTCTCGCGATATATACAGTGACGATCATTGTATTTGAAGCGAAAGCACGATACGTACATTGGACTTCAGAATCCACTCATTACGGTCACCATTTATGTTTTGTGGTTATTATACAGTCACGGGCTCACCGTACAACTCTGTATTTGCTCAAGACACGACTAGTTGACCAGTTAAACGCTCCACGTGGCACCTCTAGTGTTGCATCACATTATCTCACTACCATCGGGCCCACCTGTCGGCTTGTATCTACTCTACATCTACACTCTTATAAAATACTAGCAAGATGCCCATGCGTTGCACGGAACATCAAGATGCATTTGTATGAGTAGTTTATCTTGTGGGAGAAAAGGATGAACAAGGGAAGGCCTTATTTGCAAGTGTGGAGAGGGGTGTGGGTATCTTTTTGCAAAATTGCCATAGTTTCCTTCCTATCCGTCAGATATAGATCGGACGGCCTATATTGCAGGATGGCAGGCACACGATCATCACCGACTATGCTTTTATAAGAGTAGGGATAAAATACACTCTTATAAAAAACAGAGTTGGTGATAATGGTGTGCCTGCCATCCTGCAATATAGGCCGTCCGATTTATATCTGACGGATAGGAAAGAAACTATGACAATTTTGCAAAAAGGTACCTACACACCTCTCCACATTTGCAAATAAGGCCTTCCCTCGTTCATCCTTTTCTCTCACAAGATAAACTAGTCATACAAATGTATCTTGATGTTACGTGCAACGCACGGGCATCTTGCTAGTAAGAATGAAAACAAACGACAAAAAATATATTGGACGGTGGTTCGAAGTCATGACCACGGGCACAGCGGACAAGGTGGCCTTGTATTGGTATGCCGAGCCGTCTGTTTTAACACACAGGAGCTGGTGTGCTGATTATACACACACGCACGCATGCACACGAACTGCATGCACGCAACACTCACACGAACACATGCACCCACGCACGCACGCAACACTCACACGCACACATGCATGCACACACCAGTACACCACACGACCAACACACACTCTCACGCTCAAGTGCTCAACCTACACATGCATCCGCACACATTAGGCCTTGACAGACACATACAAAACCAGGTGATTCCCGCGCATGGGGTGGAGTCTTGTCGCGCCTGCGTAAATTTGTGTTTATCTGACCTTTTCCCTATGCGAACTGATAGGTGGGACCCACAAGGAACATGGTCAATTTAACTAGACAACATGGTGCCACGCAGACTATTTGGCCGGTCAACAGAGTGCAATCCAATGTTGAACCGTGAGCAATTGACCGTATAATCACCGCAAAACGTATATAGTGACCGTAAAAGCTTATTATGAAGTTCGGTGAACGTATTACGCTTTTCTCTCTATAGGACCTCCAAAACTACATCTCTAAACGTTCTCGCATGTTACATCTAACAACTATGCAATACAACACTACTACTACACTCTAACACAATAAATCATAGTTTGTGTTTTTAGTTTTACTAGATATCATATTGTTACTTAATTATTCAGTTTGCATACATTAAAATTGCCTTTGAAATGTCTGGCCAGTATCATATACCGCGCGGGAAAAATCCCGCCCTTTCCTGTTTAATCGGGTTTGTATCGATGGATCGTGCGGAACAGCAAAATTATAGTACTATATACAGTAGAAGTGACAGTTCACTAGGCCGTCGTGTCGTGTACTCCTCTGTTGTAAGAGTGGAGCGCTCGCTTTAATAAATCTTCTAATCCCTTTCGCCGACATGTGGGGCATCAAGCTACCGGGTCCATGTGCCATACCGGAATACAGTGCAGAGCAGCCGAGGTGAAGCACCTACTCATGGCGTCGGCGTAGTAATGAGTAATGGGGCGTCAAATCACCAAGTTGCACCTTTCCCGCAGTTAAGTTGGAGGGACGAAGTAATAATGTTAAAAAAGTTGGAGGGACAAAGCAACCATCATTTCACTCATTGCTGAATCCATTTCTCCCTCATCTTCTTCAAGTTAACCATGTGTTGCTTCTGTCGTTGTTCTGCCTCATGTGGGAAGCGGATCGGCTTGGTAAAGCACTAACACGTGGGACCGCATGTTAGCAAACCGCCAGGACAACGTCCTCTAAAAATAAGAAACCTCCCCCGCCATCCGCGCGGCAAAATCAACTCCTTTTTACTAATCTTGATTCTATAATTTTTTAGATCAATATAATTGAGATTTGTATAGATAGCACACAAGAGCAAAACTAAGTGGTACGGTTAAGGGCATCCACAATGTGTAGCCAAATGAGAAAATAGCTTTTGGCATCATGGGAACCATTATGGACAGTGTTGCCAAAGCCAAAAGGATGGAACCGAAGCTCCCTGATTGATTGATTGATTGAAGGAATAGAAAAATGCAACGTCTCTCCTCTTTCTCCTGTGCTGGGACGCATGTACAGTATAGAGGACAGAGTCTACTCCCCTGTCCCTTCTATCACAAATCACAAAGCAGTGAGGCATAAAATCACAAAGCACGAACGAAGCAACCATCATTTCACTCTTCGCTGACTCCGCTTCTCCATCATCTTCTTCGAGGAACCATCTCACCGCACTAAGCTGGACGGACGACGCTATTGTGTACGAGTAGTACTAGTACATTTACACATCCTTTGGTTCAACGGACTTCCTAGATGCAAATAAGGCGGTTGTCTCGGCTTGAAGGCGGCACTTGCGAACGACTTACCGTGGTCTCCTTTAATGGTGTTCTCCGTCGAACGCACTTCACCAAACCACAATGTTCGAGATATCGTCGACGTCACCGCAATGGGGAAGGAAGTCGAATATAGTTACTACCTCCATTTTTTTGTACACAAGGCCAGTATATCAAAATTACAATTTGCAAAAGGCCACTAACACTAATCGAGGCAAAATTGATGGGGTTTGCCTCATACTAGCAACCAAGGACATTAATATCCCCTGGATGCATGCGGAAGTGAGAAGGTTGGTTTCATGGCGCTGCATTAATCAAGCGATGAGGAGTGAGATGGTTAGCTCTTTGGGCTTTGGAGAAAAAATGCGCATTAATTGACACGTGAAACGAGTATTTGTATAGATTAATCCCGCGAAGGAAAACCCAGCCTTTCTTTTTTAACACTAGTACTCCTAGTACGTAGTACTACGTACTTATCCTGTTTGGGTCTAGGCCTTGCATGGCCATACTTCGCCACACATTTTTTCCAAGCTTGCCTAAAGTTTTCAAAATGAAAAGGAGGTACACTTGTGCACGGCTGTCGCGCTCGCACCGCACTCTCACACGGTCGCTCCTGCACGCTGCGGTCGCACCGCACCCTCACATGCACAGTCGCTCCTGCACGCCGCAAACCCAACCAAGGGAACACACCCTCACTGACACGTGATGTCGCATGTGAACAAACCAAACTTAGCCATCCTACCGCTGACACATAATTTTCGTTCATAGAGTATGTTTATCCAAATGCATGTTGGGGACTATTCGTATGGCCCGTGCGGTGGTCTGTTAGGGAAGAAGAAGAGGTGAGGAAGAAGGGTTAGGAGACATAGGATATTCATCCAACAACCTGAAATGGTGTAGACTGGCCCAAGTCAGGCGACTTGCATAACAATATATGTTTTTACACAGCAAGAGATCCATAAAAACAACAACATAAAGAAAAACTATCACTGCTCGCGGAACGAGACGGCCTCGTCGTCTTTGGCTGCCGGCGCGAACCAGCCATAGCTGCCGACATGTGTCTCCGCACCGTGGTTGTACTCGGCCTCCAGCTACTCGTTCACGTGGAGCATGAGGGCGCTCTGCATGGATGAGAGCACCGCCCGGTTCAAGTCGAGGACATCCGGTTCCACCTGCAGGAGGGCCTCGATGGCAGCGGCATCCGCGCGCTCCGCGTCGAGTCGAGCCTTCGCCGCCCGGTTCAAGTCTAGGACGTCCGGTTCCGCCTGCAGGAGGGCCTCGATGAGAGCGGCATCCACGCGCTCTGCGTTGAGTTGAGCCTCTGCCGCCCGGTTCAAGTCTAGGACGTCCGGTTCCGCCTGCAGGAGGGCGACATCCGTGCGCTCCGCCTCAAGTTGAGCCTCCGCCGCCTGGTTCACATCCACGACATCCGGTTCCGCCTGCAGGAGAGCCTCGATGGCAGCTTCATGTGCACGCTCCGCGTCGAGTTGAGCCTCTGCCTCCTGGTCCTCCTTTAGTATCGCTAGGTTGAACCACTGGTCCGCCTGCACCATGGGGGACTTGGACGCCGGCACGAAGTCGACGTCCATCATCTCATACCCATCGGGGGCCTTCTGCACCGCGACCTCCGCCATGAACATTGAATCAGCTTCCTCCTCCTCGTAGCTTGGCTCCCGAGAACTTGCGGATTGGCCCGCCGCAAAGCGAACTTGGGAACGGAGGTCTCTGGCGCCGACCGCCCCCACGATTTCTATGCGGCGCACCATGGCTTTCCGGCAAACTAGGGGACGCTTGATGCGGGCTAGGGGATCAAAAGGTGGGGGAAGGGGCTGGATATTAGGTGTGGTTTTAGGGCAGTGGCTGGCATAGGCCGAGCAGCGAAGGTTCTAGTGTGAATAGTGGTTCCGGTGACGACCGGTCAATCGGTTTTGACTATACATCGCTCTTGTCGCGTTCGCGTTGCAGCCCGGCATGTTGGACCCTCCACGTCGCTCACCGAATGGAATGTGCTTCGTCTTGAATTTTCGCTCGCTTGTGGGACCGCAGTTGAGAGCAAACCGACGTCCCTCCCCCTCCCCCGCCCGCGTCATTTTATCCGGAGTAAATAAAAACAGAGGGAGTATACTACGGATGAGGATCCCTTGACATGGCCGAACCCATTGAGTAACTGACATGCGGGGCCTAGCAAGCATGGGGTCCGCCAGTAAGTGGCCGAAAGGGAGGGTAAGGCCGAGATACGTATGTGAAAGGAGCTTCCAATGATATAATTTTCACATTATACATCTCATGTACTATTAATCTTGTCAATAGTCAAATGCAGTTTTGAAAGTGCATTAGAGCATGGTTAATAATATAGCTAGTCGATGGCTATAAGGTACTGCCATGTCATCTATAGCCATCATCTATTATATGCACTCATACAGTAGTGTGGGCTATAAGGTTGGCTATTTCCCGCAAAAAAATATAAGGTTGGCTATTGTATTAGTACTTTTTTCCATCCCCTCTCCATCTCTTTCTTCATATTTATTGTATGTGTTTAACTAGGAATGCGTATATAGCTAGGCTCTTGCATGAGAGCTCACTCCCCTTACTTTTTCACATCTCTCTCCTCCACATAGGCCCTATATAAATGGAAGGAGGGAGTACAACTATGAGCACTGCATACTCTAGTACAAATGTTGTCAGTACTCCACTAGTACTATTGGACAGGGAGCTTAAAAAAGTTACTATTGGACTGGCTATACATGGCGAAATCCTAGTAGGAAGAGCATGCGCGAGAACAAGCACATTAACGTGGTTGAAAACAAATTGGAAACCATATCGAGTACAAATCTAGGAGTACGTACGAATCTAACAATATTGATTGGGCATTGTTGAATGTTGATACTATTTTTATCAAAGTAGAGATACTTTGACTACACATAAAACTTATATGTAAACTAGAAAGGATAGGAGGGAGTATATTATACGTTTGAAAACGAAATGAACATTGAATACCCTTTATATATGATTTGCAGATGCTATGATCACCGGTTCAAAATTTTGAATCTGCCTTAGGTATTGCACATGCCCCCACTCGTTCTCTCTCGATTTCATCTCGCGGTCCGGAGATCGATTGAAAGAGGACTAGGGTGGGTACAATACGTTTGTTTCCCTTATGAACGTACAATATACTCCCTCTGATCCCCACAGACCACCCCCCACGCGCCACCCCCACCCCCGCGGGTCATTTCTATCATAGAAACAGACCAAACATTTATCTCCTTGCATGACACGCAATTGATCTGTGAACATCAATCAATCTCGTCAACATGTGCCGGGGCATGAACCGAATGGGATGTCAAAACTAAGATGCAAAGCGACACGTAGTGGAGGCAAAGTGAAACTTCAAACGAACCATTTGTTTGTATGCATGTCGAACAAATTACAAATAAACATTGGAAATACAAGCATGGTCTAGGCCCACATGCGAATGATACTCGGCTGAATGTTCAAATGAGGCATGTGGGAGGATGGACTCAACCGGAGGGCGACATGATCGATGGAGAAGAGGGTTGGAGAGTAATGAGAAAGAAGCAAATGCCACATGATTATACTTGAACGGATCAAATAAGCAAACGCCTAGATAGTGAAAGGCCTAATGCGCAATGCGGAGCACTGACACTCGAATATGGCCGGCAAAACAGGGAAACCGACAGGTGGGGCACACCTGTCGGGACAACATAGTGCAAAATGGTCCAATGGAGGAGCTGGCCCACGACCTCCTCGCCACCGGCAATCGTTCATGTGGGTCGTGGGGGCCAACAACATGGCGCAGCTCCAGCACTGCTTCTGGACATGGCGACCGCGGAGCGACACACTCATCATCGCTAGACACGGTCGTCTCGCTTTTTCAATGACATGCGTCGATCGCATGTGATCAAAGGGCATCTCCAACGTTGCCACGACCGCAGCTGACTACCCTGGCACACCAAAAACCCTCGTCCCTCGCACCGTCGCGCGGTGCATTCCCAGCCGGCGCCAGCTGCCCACATTCATGCCGTCCGTCCGTATGCCGTCGTTAAGAGGCTCGGTGCACTACAAAAAAAAGACACATCTGTGACATTTTGGGCCGAACGAAAAAAATGTATGTCATACATATGACACTTCTATGACAATAATTGTGACAAAACCCGGTATCATCATAGATGTGGTGGGCTCCTACTTCTATGACAAAAAATCATGACAGAAAATGGGTTTTCGTCCTGGGCGGGCCGGAGACGCAGCTGCATGACATTCTTTGGGCCGTCCATGACGGAAAAAAACGTGGTAGAAGCGAGGGCGAGGAAAATTCCGGGGAGTCCCCGGTTACGGTGGGAGGTCGGGGGCCGAGCGATGCGCGTTTCTCTCGTACATGTACGCGTGTGTGTGCGAGGCATTGGCTCTAACTAAACCCGAGCGAGGCATTGGGCTCTAACTGAACCCGAGCGATTGCACTGCAGGCTACATGTTACTGAACCCGAGCGATCGATCGATGGCTGTTAACTGAACCCGATCTAGCGATTCCTTCGCTACTGCTGCTAACTGAAGCCGGTCGATGCTGCCTCTGGGATGAATAGTGAGCGTTGCCGGGGGGGTTGGATGAACAGTGAGCGGTGGCGTTGCCTCTGGATGAACAAGACCCCGTGGTGTGGTGGAGGGCTGGATGAACAGTAGATGGTGCAGGGGTGCCCGTGGAGGGGTGGTTGAACTTTACCCCGTGGTGTGGAGGGCAGGATGAACAGTAGACGGTGGAGGGGTGCCCATGGAGGGGTGGTTGAACAGTAGCCAGTGGAGTAGCGCGCGGTGGAGGCTGGATGAACAGGAGCCCGTGGAGGCTGGAGGAGGTCGACGGCGGAGATGAACAGTATCCCGTGGAGTCCCGTTTTGCGGTACGCCACACCCCTCCCGATGAACAGGACCCCCGTTTCGACCGTAGCGCTCCAACACAAGTCTGTTTCGTCCGTTTTGTGGTACGCCACACCCCTCCCGATCTACAGGACCTCCGTTTCGACCGTAGGAGGTCCGTTTCCTCCGTTTTGCGGTACGCCACACCCCTCCCGATCAACAGGACCCCGTTCCGAACGTAGGAGGTCCGTTTCCTCCATTTTGTGGTACGCCAGGCCTCCTTTCCATCGCCTGTTCCGTCCAAGCTCTCCCGATGAACATGACCACGCATTCCGTTCCGACCCAGCCGGTTGGCTTCCACGCATTCTGTTGCCTCCCGATGAACACGATGCATTCCGTTGCCTCCCCATGAACACGTCAACGACGCTGTTTCTCCGTACCGACCCAGCCATGTACACGAGCCCTGGCCATACGTATGTGCGAGTAGGCGTTCGAGACCTCGCCCATATGTACACATACGTGGCCGTATTTTCTTTCTTGCACCCTGGCCGCTATACGTATGTGTACATGCTACGTGCGCGCCTCTACTACGACACGTATGCGCCTCTACTACAACATGTGCACGGCACTACATCCACCAGTATATATGTACGTACACGTTCGCGACCAGAATGACAACACTACGTACGCTTCGACCAGGTGGGTCCTGACTGTCAGGCACTTCCTTGCATGCGAAGATGTAGCTGGTGGGTCCCAGCAGTCAGGGGGGCGAATCATTTTTTTGCCCGGACGCACTTCCTTGCGTGCGAAGATGTAGCTGGTGGGTCCCAGCAGTCAGGGGGCGAATCATTTTTTTTTTGCCCGGATGCACTTCCTTGCGTGCGAAGATGTAGCTGGTGGGTCCCAGCAGTCAGGGGAAAGGTTTTTTTTTCACGAAATACGATGGCCTGTCCGGTGGGTCCCCGCTGTCAGGTGGAGGAATCATTATTTTGCGTGTAATAAGGAGGCACTTCCTTGCTGCGGCCGTGGACCGAGCTGTCAGCCTCCCCACATACAGTCCACGTCCGATGGAAGTCGTTCCTTGACCACGTTGACCACGCCGCGCCAAGAGCACCACGGTGGTGGACGACGGCTAGGACTAGGAAGGGGACGACTCGAAGCCGGGGAAGACGCAGCAGTGGATGCCCACGCGAAGAGGAGTACGAGGGTTCACTGGTTCGGCTGCGGTGTGAGGCTGCTGTTGCCGCAGAATAACAGGGGGTGTGGGTGAGTAGAGGGATGGCCTGGCCAGCTGTGGGAGTAGTAGGGGGGCGGTGAGGCCTCCACGGCATCACAGCCGGCCATGGGAGGCAGGAGCACGCGACACGACCGGCGCTGGTTTAGGCGGCTGGAGCAAGAAGACCAGAGGTTGAAGAAGCACTACGGCCGTTGGATGAACATCGTACGGTAACAGGAGCTAGAATCATTCATATTGACTAAGTTGACAAGCCCTTCGTCCCCGTCAACTTGGTAGGCCCACAAGTCAGCCTCCCACTATGCTGGGTTCCAGCTGGCAAGGGGAATATTCATTTTTTTTGTGCATAATAAGGAGGCACTTCCTTGCGTGCGAAGATAGCTGGTGGGTCCGACATGTCAGCGGGGGGCACGTTATTTTCGCGAAATACAGAGGCCCTTCCGGTGTGTCCTAGATGTCAGGTGGAGGAATCATTATTTTGCACGTAATTAAGGAGGCATTTCATTGTGTGCGGCCGTGGACCCAGCTGTCAGCCTCTCCATGCACAGTCTACTTCCGATGGTGTCGTTCGTTGACCATGCTGACCACGCCGCACCGAGCGCATCCAAGGTGATGGACGACGGCGAGGCCCCGGACAACAACAAGCCAGAGATGGGAAGACGCGGGAGTAGAGTCGTAGACGGAAAGGTGTACGAGGGTTAACTGGTTCTAGTGCGGTGTGGTTTGGCGGTCGGTGGAGAAGAACAGGAGGTGTGCAGGGGTGGAGGGATGGCCTGGCCAACGGTGGAGTAGTGCTTCATAGCGAAGCGTGCTAAGCAGAGCTGCTAGCAGCAGGAGGCGGGAGGTGGTCCCGGCAGCGCTGGAGGAAGAAGACGAGAGATTGAAGATGGATGCCGGTCGTTGGATGTAAATCCAACGGCTAACATGTCAGAATAATTTGTTGACTAAGTTGACAACGACTTGCGTTGGCTTTGACCTATTGGCCCACATTTCAGCCTCCAAAAATGTGGCACGTATTCAACCCATTTTTTCAGAATTTACAGTCTTTTTTTGCGCGGTAGAATTTACAGTCAATTTGATCTCTTTTTTTGAATTACAACCATTAGCTGGGCTGGGTGAACAAATAATGTAGCGTCCATGTGGCCCATATATTTTATTTCCTAAAAAATTACAGGCCATTTGCACTTTCTCGAAATACACGATTTTGCTGGGCTGATTCTAATTATAATGTTGGGTTGGGCCAGCAATGTTATCAAAAAAATAAAAAGGGGCTGAGCATTTTGTAATAAATATATTTAAATAATAAGTGATATTATTACATTCGTCCTTAAATCTTACCAAGCTTTTGTACACAATCACTAGGATTTTTGTGCCAAAACAATCCAGGATTTTATTTGTTAAGAAATTATTTTTATAAGTTAATAAGATGTGGGATATTGATTTCTTACATATGTAAGTATCTGTTAAATATATGATGACAATAAAAATAATATATAATAACATACAATATAATTTAAATATATATAATATAGTTAGAAAGGAAACATAAGTTGGACCTGGCGTTCCTATTTTATATAGAAAAATAGAGCAGACCTCTGCGTTTTCTTCAAAAAAAAACATAAATTGGGCTGCCAAAAATAAAACCTCGGATGGGAGGTCCATAGGCCGGTCGATACATGACGGCCCTAAGAAAATACAAACAGGCCTATGGACCTCCCATCCGAGGTCGTGGGATGCGCATGTTAAAATGAAAGCCTAGACGGGGCAGCCCAAAACCACGTCCAACACTTGCCAAAACTTCGTCCCTCGTCTTCTCTGTGTTTCGCACACTCGACATTGTGTGGGCATTTTGGCGGTGCATCATATGAAGATGTGCTATGCCTGAATGTTGATCAACATGATGTTAACTGGCTGGTAGTTCCATTTTTAACCATGAATAAAACTTCCAACATGATGTTAACCCTGTTTGAAAAGGCCATGTTAATATAAATGCTCTGCCTCTGAAACTTGTAGTTTCTTATCTAAAACTGAACTTGCAGTTTCTTATCTGAAACTGAAACTTGCAGTTTCTTCTCTGAGAATCACATTGTTTGCACTTATATACTCCTATGAAACTACATTTTTAAGTGCTAAAAATAGATCTCTAGAATTCATAAAATACTTCATATGCTCAATACTGCAAATCTGAAATTCAAAAGACATTCATATCTGAAAGTACTCTCAAAATACACAACACAAAACATAATTCACAACCTGCAAATACTGACAACCCTAAGCTCCTCCTGACAATTCACAACCTGCCCGACTATTGGGCTGGGGGGGCAGCCCCCTCCTATTCCTCGGCGGCAGACAGCCGCCCCGTGAGACGATGTGAACAGCGAGGGAGACGATGGTGGGGAAGCGTCGTCGGCCCAACTGCTTTTCTTCTCTTGCAGTTGGGTTCGGTGGACGAAGACTCCACCGGCTCGCTCTAGCAGGACACCCTCACAAAAGGCACCCTATAGATGCTCGATCCTTCAATCTCTGGTGGATGCTCCATCTGCGATCGATACTCCCACCACCGCTCCCTCACGATCGGATTCGGTGAATCTGTTTCTCCATGGCCCAGAGGAGCAGCTCTATGTACTCCGGCGCGACTGCCTCTGGGAGTATCGCCACCTTTTCGCTCTGCTGCAGATATTTGGCCATGGATGTCGCTGTCGCCGCTAGTTGGTCCTTGTTGTCAAACCAAGACTGTATCTCCAACATCCTAGCTAGCGTCACGGGGTCGCCATCTGCGATCCTCACGTATCGGTTGTACTCCTCCATCTATCTACTTCTCCACATCACCTTCACTCACCGGCGGTGGTTTTTGAATGGAAGAGGAGAGGAGCAGCGCTGTTTTGGATTAGAACGGGAGAGGAGCGACGCTGGTTTTGGACTGGAATAGGAGAGGAGGGGCGGTGGTTTTGAAATGGAAGAGGAGAGGAGTGGTGCTTCATTTAGATTGGAACAGGAGAGGAGCGGTGGTGGGTTAAGAGGAGAAGAGCGGAAGAGCGGCGCTGGTCTTGGAAGTATTTTTTTTGTTTTGCGTATTTTGGGTCAAAGTTTGACGACGTACTGTATTTGGCAAGCAAAATGTGAATGCATGTAACCAAAAGTTTGGTTCGTATCGGAATGTACTTTCAAATTATATTATTTTTGCAACGTATAACATATATTTTATGTGCAAAAATCATGGTCAATTATGACCCAGAATAAAAGGGATACTAGTTAATGTGGGGTCTCTTTCTTGATTGAAGGGTAAATTGATTTTGATTTTGATCTAGTCACGGCGCGCCGGCCCTCTCGTCCAATCCTAAATCGCTGTCGGACGCTCCTCTCCCTCTTCTCCATTGCAAAACCACCTCGCACTCTGCATATATGCCGGTTCCATACGTACATTTGTGCAGTTCCACCAAAATGCAGCTGAATAACCCTGTTTGCACAAATAATGAAAAAGCGTGTGGCACTAGTTGATGAAACACACAAAATAAATAGAAGAAAATATTGCGATAGTATCATAGTATGCCATGCTGCGAGGGCGAGATGGGCCCTGCGACGCCTCATACGGTACACCTCATACTGGATATGGTCCCAAGTCTCCCAAATACACCTTCTGCCAGTGATGAACATCAGTGTACAGCGGTAGTACAAGGAGGCACCTTGAGACATTCAAATCTCTATTTTTGTACATATCAACTAAAATTAAGCACCCCAGTTTGCAGAAACGCTTAAACATTAACAATGGGACTAGTTGATGAAACATACATTAACAAAGAGAAGCACTTTCTTTATCTACATTGGAAATGAAATGATAGAGATGACACTCGCTCTATTTTAACTGTATAATTACTTCATTTTATCAGTGACACTAGGGTCGATCAGGTGGCAAATGAGGTGTACCGTGCGTCGCAAGGATGGAGGCCGGGGGTGCTTAGACTGGGATGCTGAAGCTGGCTCTTTCAGTCACCAACATGGATGATTCAATTCATGGGACCTTTTGGTGCAGTTCACCTAAAATGAAGCAATGTCCCGTGAGCTAGTAGCTTCTTCTTCAATTTTTTTAAGAAAAGGGCTCCAGCCCCGATTCCATTTCCATCATAAAACGAAACCCACAGAGTTTCTTCTTCATTAGTTGCAATAAAATTGAGCAACATAAAGGTTGGTTGTGAAGCTCCTGGAATGCTCAACTATAATTTGGATATCATTTGTGTAGTTCAGCTAAGATCGAGCATGAAATGTATATCTCTGTTTGCACAAAAAAGGTGGAAAGGAGGGTGACTAACAAGTGATGAAACATGCATCAAATGAAAAGAAGCATGCTCCTTATCTGAATGGCAATCCTACAGGGACAGTAGCAATTTCTAAAGCACTGGCATTGCTAGATATTAGTGTGGGCATTAGGATTAACTATGGCAACCGTTAAATACGACATTACTTTGGGCACGGGGGAGTAGGCGGACCAGGACAGTTGCATTTCTAACGAAAAGAACCAAATTATCTTAATGGGAAATTTTAGCAGGACATGTAAAGAAGTGCCATTGATTCATATTACTGGAGGCATTGCATTGAAAACAACATTGGTTTAACGTGTCCTTACTTTTAACAGTGCGACTGCTACATTATACCAGTGGCATTACATAAGAGTGGCTCGGGGCAACACACATCAGAATAGGATATCTGGGTTGGTCCCATTTTTTGTTTGGTATAGCCACCTTATACTATGTGAGGCTAGCAAATCTAGGGCTGGACTTACTCTTTCCTTTTTCAAACAATAGATCGGGTTTATATTGAGTTTGTACTGCGTTTCCCTTTATTTCCCTATTAGACCTAGAGACCAGTTGGATAGCCAGTCTTTGCTACTTTTCGCCCCCCATTATTTCCTCTTTCGACCAAGTCCTAGATTCAGGTAACAAATCCTCCCCCACCCCCACCCCCTTTCTTCCTTGTTTGAACCAAGTAGTACTAGATTCGAGTGCATGAACTAGTTTTACCTCTTAAACGTAAAAAGATTAGGTGGTTTTCGAACAGCCGATCGATCCTATCTACGAGGGGGCCTGAGAAATAGTAAAAGATACAAATGCAGTGACATCAGGAGCTCGGGAAGTAGAGCAAGGCCGGTTTCGAAGGAAGTTAAACCTGATGGTTGCCGGGATGTCACTGGGTGGGCGGCAGGAGGCCGGATCTGCCCACACTACGGCAGCGAGGAAGAAGGGGTCGGAGGCCCTCCCTCGCCAGTGGTGCATGTGAGAGAACGGTAAGGCAGGCTGATCGGGACGCGCCCAGCAGTGGGTAAGAGCCATCGCCGAGGACGACCGCGTGAACGTTGCACCTTCTCACCTTCCCCGGCGGAGAGGATCCGGCTGGATCTGTGACCAACGGTGAGCAGAGAGAGAGAGTGTGTGTGGCCACCGCTGTCGTGTTTAGATCTGGAGAGGCCGAGACAGTGTGAAGAGAGCAACACTAGCAAGCAAGCGCGAAGGCTCCTGCCTATATAGTGGAGTAGTACTAGTTTTCTTTTGTCTACCGGTGCCGGCTTGACCTCGTCAATGACTGTTGAGAAGTCTTCATGCATGTGGCCCGGAGGCGCAGTTGTCGTCATTTTGATCTGAAGCGCCGGATTATAACATATAACACGAAAAAATGCCACATGACATGAAATCATAACCTCACTGCCCAAAGGAGACAACATGAATCCCGACGGACAAACTAGACAAGGAATGAAGCTCAAATTAAAGATAAACTCGTAGAAAAGGGGTCCGTCGACAGATGTCCTAATTAACATAGTCGGCTCGACCGAGATGGCAGCCGAGTAGTCACTGTTCGTGCATGTGCCCCCAATGACTAGCCCAACTCAGTTGTCGCTGTTTAACCCTCGCAGTGATCCGAAGCACATGACACCTAATTTTGCGAGATGACAAGAAACCTTTTTTTAGATTTCTCACCACAACTACAACCATGTACAACACAGCCTGCACGATATGTAGACGATAGCCAATCCGGGCGTGTCTGCTGGAGTCTGGTCACATGCATGGATGAACTGATCTTCCGTGTCTTGCAGGGATCGTACAGGCACCAATGTAGTACAATACTTCTCTAGTACTATCGCTCGTCTCCCTCTTCTATTAAGTCACCCGACTTGCGGGGCCAGGGAGTGTGCCTATGGTCGGTTCTCAATTGCCATCCCACATGTGTGTGCAAACGCCATATGACGCGTGTTCCATTCGGAGAGCAGCGTGCCAGACCGACCGACTGTCTAGGGTGCGACGCGAACGCGACGGGCGTGCTGTATACTCCGTACATGTGTACCGCTGTTTTCTAGACGCTTTGCTCCATGGCGCGGACGCAATCCATGGATACAAAATTAGTATACTTTATACTACTTAAATGTCGAGGGCGGGGCTTTTCCTGCACGGTAGGCGGCGGGGCAGTTCCACCTAGTCAGTTTGACAGAGACGCGAGAAGACGAGGGAGTGGGCTGCTCCAAACGTAGGGCTGTGTGATCTGATAGCGAGTTACTACTGGACAGGTGGGGCCCCGTGATTTGACTTTCCATTATCATTTTAACTGCGGCGCTACGACCGGCCTGAGTCTCCTGATTCCTGACCACCTCCATTATGAAGAAAGAGATAGAGAGGAGTTAAAAAATACACTTATAGCCAACCTTATAGGCAACCTTATTGTAGTATGAGTGACTAAGTGATGACTATGTATGACATGCCAACATCAAATAGCCTAACGCACCATGTTAAATCTCCAAGGGCGCGACCGCGCGAGCGACGCGATGGTCATGGTAGGCGGGGCCATGATACGAGTGTTGGAAGCCCTTGGATCTGAGATCAAACGGTCGCATGCTAAGTTGCTAAAAATTTGCAGAATAACCCTCCAGGATAGGATATTCACCCATAGGTCTAGTATCACGCCATGCAACCGTTCGATCTCAGATCCAAGGGCTCTCGGAAGCCCATATCATGGGAGAATGGAAAGCCACTACTCTGCCATTCGCACGCTGGCAGTTCGCTCCTACTCGTCCCCGCACGTCCTTCAATACTACGGCGGTTCGCTCCTAGTCGTCCCGTCCATTCACATTATGGCAGTTCCACTAATCCTAACCCTCCTCCCAAATCCATGGCGTCTCAAATATCCACGATCGGCGGTGAGTAAAAGGTTAGAACCATCACCGTCGATGAGTTTGACATCATCTACACCCGTTCTTTCGCGACGGTGAAAGAATGCCTTTCTCGCTTCAGACGCATGTTCGAAAACTCAGATGATGAGTGGGTCGCTGGGCTAGATGTTGAGTACACCACAGTCCTGGGACCAGAGAAGGATCTAAAGGACGAAGAGGGGAAGAAGCCCGCCGTGATCCAGGTTTGCGTACATAACGTTTGTTTGGTCTACCACATATGACATGCTGA
This sequence comes from Triticum aestivum, assembly GCF_018294505.1. Classification (NCBI taxonomy): domain Eukaryota; kingdom Viridiplantae; phylum Streptophyta; class Magnoliopsida; order Poales; family Poaceae; genus Triticum; species Triticum aestivum. Next base: position 117,783,227 of record NC_057806.1, read on the forward strand.
CGTTGAGTGTCAGGATTTTAAGAACTTCCTCAAGGACAAAACAGTGAAATTCGTTACTGTAGACTTTAATAACGATAGGGATGCCCTGCGTCGGATAGGTCTCGTTGTAGGCAACCCCTTCAACCTCCAGAAGAATCGGCTGGTGTCCTCTCGTCAGCCTTCAATGCTGACCCTGGCAGGAGCCATGGTTCATCCTTCGTACGGTAAACTGGAGAAACCTCCATACACGTTTCATCGTCATGCATGGCAGCGGAATGTACTAGATATAGACCACATCCACTACACTACAATGGATGGCTACCTTTGCTTCAATATCTACAAGGGTTGGATGAAGAGCAACAGCCAAGTGTGCGGTTCAAGCAAAGAAGTATCGGCCAAGAGGAAGAGGGACAAGGACGAAGTCGAGGACGTGGACGAGGACTCCGAGTAAGGTGGCAGTATCGTTGCTCATGGTGGTTCTAATGAAGTGTCTACTGGAATAGTTGCAAACTTTAATTTCAGGTGTGCTTAATTTAATTTGAGGGGTGTGTTGTGCTGATCCCCCAGCAGAACTATGTTATGTTTCTTCTCGTTACTTTAACTCTTCAATACATACATACTAGTATTTCTTACATTTCATCTTTTAGTTGGTATAGTACTACCACTCGTTTCTTCACATTATATACATACAATATATATGGCCAACATCGTATAGCCAGCAGTTTAGTTGTCAAAGAATTTCAGGGTGCTTAGTTTTGTCAAATAATTCTAGGATGCTTAGAGGGTGCTTGGATCCAAGAGACTTCCTTTAGTCTGACTAAAAATAGTCTCTTTAAGAGGTTAAAGTTCCAAGCACCCCTGACTAAAGAGGGGCTAAAACTAGTCTTGAGACTAAATTTTTTTAGTCAAAGGTACCCCTACTAAAATGTGGGTTAGTCCTCTCTCTACTCATTTAACCCCTCTTCTTTAATACAGGCGATTTCTGGATTGGAGGGTTTGGAGGATAGTAAATGCTCATTAACTTTATTTTAGCCTTTTTAGTATTTGGATCCAAGCGTGGGTGAGGCTAGCATGTTTTAGTCCCACTACTTTTAGTCATGGGACTAAAACATATCCAAGCACCCTCTTAGTTTTATTTGAGGGGTGGGTTGTGCTGGACACCATTATTATATGCATAATTTGGCGACAAGCGCTCTCTATATGTACCACCTTTTTTTTGATTTCAAGTTTTGCTCCATGGTGCAATCCATCGATACTACTGTTGTAAAAAAGTATACATTTTTTAAAAGGCTAGAGGGCGAGGCAGTCTAGCTTGGTCGGTTTCACGAGAGGGGAGGGCCTTTGTGATTTGACGGCTCATTACTGCTGGAAGGCGGGGCCTTGTGATTTGACTGCTCGTATAAATGCGCTGACGACCTGATCAAGGAGGTGCAAAGAACCGTGCAGTATACTCAAGATTTCCACTGGAGTAGTACTGCGACGGAGGAGCACGAAACAAGGCATCCCAGTGCCATATGGCGATAAAAAATGATCTAATTTGCTAGTCATCTCATTGTTAGCATTATTCTATTCATTCCCTAAAAAAACCATTGTTCTATTCATGCCTCGTAGAGAACGTGACACGTGCGGCGAAACACCCGAAGCAAAAGATGAAACACAGGAGCAAAAGAAGAAGGAAGATTATCACCCCAAATGATCTAATTCACCGCGGAGTCGTAACTGCTTCTTCATCGCCTACACGACCTCCATCTACTTGCGCGTCTCCTCCGCCATCTTCTTCATTCTGTCCATGACGCGGGATTTCTCGACGCGAGCCTTCATCATCTGTTCCACGGCCGCATTACGTACCTTGACAGCAGCCGGGTCCTCGATGCGGCGCTTCGCCAACTCCTCCTTCTGTTCCATGACGAGGGACTGCAGCATCTTCATCGAGGAACTACTATTCTCATGCAGCTTCTTCCAGCCGGCGTTCTTCTCCTTCAACAGGTCAATCTCGTGGCAAAGCTTCGCCTTATCCTCCTGAAGTCACAGGATTTCGCCGGTCGCCTTCTTCTCCGAGGCAATGCTCTTCTTCAGCAGCATCACCAAGCCGGCGGTCAACTCCCCCTACTGATTGAGCTCAGCGGGCATGTCGTCGAGGCTCTCCTTCAGCAACTCCATCAAGCCTTGGATGAACTCCTTCTTCTTATTGAGATGCTTATTGAGCTGATCGGGCATGCCATCGAGGGATAACAACTCCAGCTCCGCCGGCTTGGCATGTTCGCCTCCGCGGCTAGGGCGCTACTGGGAGCCATCGCCTGCCCGTGAAAGATCTTTTGAGGTCTCTGCGTGGCGGCGAGCCCTCTCTTTTTTTCACAGCCTTGGTTGCCGCTCCCTTGTAACGAGTAGTTCTCGACCTAGAGCTCTGCTCACCGGCCATGTCAACGAAGGACGAAGAAGAAGCTCTTATGAGGAGGAAAGGTACAATAATTTTCGGTTAGGTAGTTCCCCTTTTTATAACCTAAGTACTAGCACTAGTACTAATACCTGCATAGTGGGAACACGTTCAGGTTTGGTACGTACTAGTAGGTGTGAGCAGGCTTTCGAATGTGATGGGAACAAGGTAAAGATTAATTGATGATTTTGGTTTCGACGCCCGAAACGGCTCCCGATGAGTTTAGCGGAGCATAAATTTCAAGTACTACACTACTCAAATGCTTAAATATTATGTTACTGTCAAAAATTGGCACAAAATACGAAGGAGACCAATGGAAGTACTACTAGCAACCCACGATTTAACTACTCGCATGCGCGCAGTGGAGTAATAATGTCTTTCTTCCGCCCTCACGTCCACTCAATTTGCATGCGCTGTATTAATTGACCATCAATGAAGTGAACGACTTTACAGCGTCAAATTATCACATGGGGTGGATCTTGGTACAAAATTGCGTCTGCCCGTGTACCCGCGTGTGCGTGTGAGGGAATGAGTGCGTGCGTGGCGTGTGTGCACATCTTGACTTCGTGCATGTAGCGCCAGTATGGCTCAGGGAGGACGAGTACATTCTTCTAGAACCAGCAGCACGTCACTATGATCAATCCATGGAAGGAGGTCGCGACAACGCCTCCACATGTGCCACGTGGCTTCATGAACTATAACAGAGACACTATATAGTGTGCCATTGGTATTCTAATTTACATGTTTTGCACTTACTCGAAGTACTAGTAAGGTACACGTGCATTGCACGCATCAGATTTTGCAACCAAATTATGAATAAATACCACACTACAGCATGTAAGCTCTAAGTCATATATGCCTGATGGAGCCCTTCGTTTAATTCTTATAGTTCATCTCATTCAAAATCAATTAGTTTTTACAAAAAATCTAAGAACGCGGGAATAGGAAAAACATGGGATTATAGTGGAATGTCGTCTTGAATCCTACAGGATTGTACGAATGTTTGATTGTGCATAGAAAAACGCAGAATTCTTTCAAAGAGGTTTGAGTGGATGGGATGTTTCCTATGAAATCTAGTGCAAATGAATCATATGGAAAAATTCCTATGGTTTACAATCCTACGAATCAAACAACCAAGATAGGAAAAATTCCTAATGATTAGAATCCTCCAAAATTCCTTTGAGAATCCTTTGAATCAGAGAAGCCCTTAATCTATTTTATGATTCATGGAATTGTGCTTGTAAAGCATAAATTTATGATACGGAAGATTCTAGAACAAAAGAGAACCACTGTTGTTTTGTGGTTTGTGCATTATGCTTAAGTTCAGCCATGGAGTCTACTAGATTGTACATGTGGCAAAATCTGGTGGGGGCTAGAACATGGTGCGAGGGGCCGAGTGGAGGGAGACTATGAAGGAATGCAGAAGTGCGAGATCGATATTTAGAGAGAGGGGGCGAACACGTGCGCTGTTGCGCGAAGTGGCGGAGCCATGAAAAATAAATGAGTTAGGGGCCAAGCATTGCTAATCCTTTACGAGGAGGGTCAATTCATGAACTTAAACCATTTTTAGTAGCAATTGTCTAATGATCACATTCATATTAGCCTCGATATATAGTGATGTTAGGGGGGAGGGGGCCAGGGCCCTTACTGCCCCTTGTCTTCGCCATTGTGCACGCGTCTGAGAGATGAAGCGGAAGGCATGGATGATGAGAGGGGGACGTTGGATATATAATTAATGTGGGTGTATTATCTATATATGGTAATCCTATATAGAGAGGTATAGATTGATCGATGTGGACGTGGGAAAGAGGGTGAGACCTCACTGGATATATCGATTGATCGGTTTGTGTGGAAAACTATGAAAGACCTAGCTATATACACACACACATAGAGGAACATCGATCGTTGCGCATGCACGCGTGAGAGATAAAGAATGCCCGATATGATGGAGAGGGGGATGTGTGTGGGTGTGTGCCTTCATGGGAGACCGACCTGAAGAAAAAGATTGCATGCGTGCGATGGATAATGCCGACTAGTAGTGTGTGTGCATGCATGCACGAGAGAAAGTTAGTGGTACAATTATAAATAGAAGACTACTGTGTGGGTGTAAAAGAATAGGTGAGGTCATAATCAATGTAAAGTTGAATTCAAATATTTGAATAAGAGATCCTGATGTTTGAAACCCATGCATGCATGAATATAACGGAGATCTGTGCGGTGTGGTTTGGAAACGAGCATGTTGTAATGTATACACATTGAACAAGGTCAGACTGATTTGAATTTGAGATACCGATGGCAGACATCATTTGGCCACGTCGCATCCGTGCATGGACACACTATTCTAATTGGAGATCATGGGCGGCTTTCGCATCACATATCTATATCTATACCCCTATATATATTATATTTTATATTTTTTATATTGTGTGCGGGTAACTTTAACTTTGAAAGATGGTCGTTGGATGAGGCGAATCCGACGGTCCAAAGATGGCAAACTTGAGCACTACTGGCCGTTGGATATCATCTAGATTCCACCAGATTTCGCCACATGTATAATCTAGAAGACTCCATGGTTGAACTTAAGCATAATGCACAAACATCAAAACACAAGCACTTCTTATTTGTTCTAGAATCTTCTGTATCAGAATTGCCCAAATGTTTTTCTACATGATTTGACATTATTTGTTTTTACTTTATGTCTTACGATGCACAATTCCATGAATCTTAAAATAGATTAGCTTTCTTATAAAAACTAGATGATTTTGAATGAAATGAACTATAAGAATTAAACGAACATCTACATCATGCATATATGACTCAAAGCTTGCATGCTATAATGTGGTATTTATTCATAATTTGGTTGCCAAATCTCATGCATGCAATGCATGTGTACCTTACTCTAGTCTAAATGGTGTTTGTGTGTGTGTTGTGCGTGTTGAGGTGCAAATTGTCTCTTTTTTGGGTACACGTTAAGCTTGTTCTTCCGAAATTTCAAGCCACGCCTTGTTATGCCAAAAATTCAAGCTAACGTCTCTGTCTATCGTGCTGTGAAACTCCTGCCTCTTCAACCCGCGCCTTGTTAGCCCGAAATATTTCAGATATACCTTTTTTCTCGTTGTGCTCCGACAACTCCCTCCATCTCAACCCGCGCCTTGCTATTCCGAAATTACAACGCGCGCGAAAACTCCCACCTCTTGTGAAATCCCGACATGCGAAATGCCCGTGGCACCCCTGAACCGAAAGAACCGCCTCAAATCGGTGGGGGTACTTTCGTAACTTACCCCACATTTCGGACAAGCGTGTCTCTAAGCCATGGTTCCCCACTGCCATCCCATCCGCCCACCCATTCGTACACCGAGGTCACGAAAACCCGCGACGGAACCCCACACCCTGCTCCGTCCGACACCCAGTCGGAGCCTCTTCCCCGACGACGTCGTCCAGAGCAACACCTCGACGTCCCTCATCCACCGTACCGGATGAGGATCCATCGTCAATCTCATCGTCTCGCCGGTTCAGCCACCCCGTCCTCCACCTCCAAGGAGCTGTCGCGACGTTCCCCTCGTCTTTCGCGCCACCTCCATTCCCACACCGCCGTCTTCACCTGCACCACCAGAAGAGCATCATCATCACCATTTCCTCGGATGAAGCTGCGGCCTAATCGGCGCCAGCAAAGAGATTGTACAATAATCGGCGCATTTTCTTCTTGATTTGATCTCACGGTGCTGCCGGTGCTCGGTCCCGAGCCGACATGGCACGGCTCCATCCACGGCGGCGTCGCCGTCCACTTCCTCCATGGCATCGCTCCCTCGACGGCGACGTCCACATCAGTAGGAGCTGCTGCTGCTTTAGCTCTCGCTCTCGCTGCTGCTCTACTCTTGCTCTCGGTCCCCTACCTAGTCTGCTCTTGCTATTGCTCTTGCTCACGCTGCTGCTCTCGCTCTTGCTCTTTCTTGCAATGCTGCTCCGATTTAGCTACACTTAGCCGACTGAATCAACTTTTGGGTCAGTCGATTTTCAGGGGGTGGGGGGGCTCGCCGGGGTGAAGGAAGAACCAGCCGCAGCGGGGAGGGGGCTCGCCGGAGAGGTACCCCACTATCTATCTTAGGGTTCAGGATGGGGGCGGTGGTCGCCGGCGGTGGTGGGGCATTGGCGGGGCGGTGGCGTGGGGATCGCCGAAGAAAAAGCTCGGCACGGGGGGCCTAGAGGGATGGCCGGGGCGGCGGCGTACCAGGGGTGGGGAGTGTTTTCGGGGTGGGTGGGGCGGCGCACCGCCGGCCGCGGGCGGCGGGGGGCTGTTGTTTGGCCGGTGGTGACTGGAGGCTCAGGGGGGTGGAGGTTGAAGATGAACCGCAGGCCCTTGATTTCGTATCCAACGGCTGCAAAATCGACTGACCAGAGATGAAAAAGTCAGTCGACCGACATGTAGCCTCACCTTGCTAGTGCGTTCAGTTTCGACAGCAAAATTCAGTTTTGACAGTTAAGTTCAGTTTCGACAGTTAAATTCAGTTTCGACAGTTAAGTTCAGAGATGAGCGGCTGATGTATTTTACATCTAGCACTTTTTGGTTATGTATTTTACGTCATGTATTGGAGATGTTATCAGAATTCCACTCAGGTTAACGTTGTTCGTTGTCTCTCTTGTCCTGCTTCAGCCTCGGGATTGTACAACTCACCGGAGCTACTCCAACGACGAAACCCTCCATCACAGTGGAGCAGTACCTCGGGCTCCATCTCCAGACACCTAAGATCTTCTTCCCCTCATCCGACAGCCAAGTCAGCCGGAGCATCCTCACCGGCCAACCCAATCATGCTGAGATCGAGATGGCTTCTCCAAAGAGGTTGTACACTTGTTGCATCTCTTTTTTACTCTACATGTTATATATATTGTCCACTGAGCACTCGTAGTAACGGGAAATACGATTATTTTATCCTACTATATGACAAGCAGTGAGGTACCAGGCAACTTAGCTATCCATGATGGACTCTCTTGAACACCATCATTATTTATCTCTGCGTGTTTGAGCTATGCATTTGTTGATGGGCCTGGGAGTTGAGCTAGTATGGCAGTGGCCTAGGTCCAAAGTAATAGAAGTAGCACAAAAACATTTTTTTAGTGTAGGATTTTCCTTGCTCAAGCCTGCCTACTAGAATCGCTAGTGCTTGAAAGGAAAAGTGAATGAAAAAAATCGGAATTGGAAAGTTTCCTATGGTACTACTTTTCATGAATGTGGTGCAAAGGAATGGAGCAAAGGAAAACTGTAGGATTTGTTCCTTTAGTGTCTCCTTGGAAGAAAAACCATAGGATTTCTAATTTCCACTTCTCCTCCTTTTCATATGTAACGCCCCGACACCGATTCGCCAGGTGTCTCCCAGTTATTCGCCATCGTTGCCATGTCATTCGCTTGCGTGTTGCATCTTGTCATGTCATCATGTGCATTGCATCATCATGTTTTAGAAACTTGCATCTGTCCCGGTCTCCTCGTTCTCTCCGTTGTCCGTTCTGAGCCCAGACACACTTGCACGTGCCCGCGGCACGTCCGAAATATTATTTTATAAGTGGCCGGAAAATGTTCTCGGATTGGGTTGAAAGTTCGCGTGTGGTCTTATTATAGTGTAGATAGACCGCCTGTCAAGTTTCATCGCATTTGGGGTCTGTTTGATGCCCCAACGGATAACTATAACGGCAGTATAGCCGGTCTTTTTGTCGGACGTTTTCGGTCTTCGGAAATCATGCCAGGCTACATCTCTCCCCTCTTCTCGCAGACCAACCCGCTCTCAACAGCCCACCTAAACCCATGCCTAACCCTATTTGCACAGTGCATCGGACCTCCTCGCGCGTGCGTCCGAAAGCTGTCCCGGACCCCACCCGGACAGTAGTCACCGTTGGGTCCAGATCATCCCCAAACATCTACAAAACATCTTCATTTTGTTTATTGGGCTACCTAAACTATTCATCTCGGACAGTCCGATTTTTATCAGAGGGACAAAACAGTCTAACATCTAATCCCCTACCTATATAACCAGTCAAAACCCTAAAATTTAGGAACCTGTCCCATCCATTCCGTGTCCGCCGCCGCCACTAGACCAAATCCCCATCGGGATCCTCCTAGATCCACCTCCCTCCTCGTTTTCCTCTGCTACCCAATCCCACCGTAGCCAACCACCATCGCCTCCGTTTCCGTGCCCGACCAATCCCGCGGCCATGCTTCTGGAGCGCTGCCGAGCTCAGCTACGTTCAGGCCCGAACCCCTCGCCGTCCTCGCGAACAGCCGTGTCACCGGCGACCTCCTCCAGCAGGCCCGTACCATCCCTCTATTCCCTGCCTCCCATTCCATCTTCCTGTTCTTCTCTCTCTCACCTCCCCTCTCTGACCCGTCGCAGGTTCGCCATGGGCGCCCGATGGAGCACTGCTGCAGGGAACCTCGTCGAAAACCATCAGATCCGGTGGGCCTCCACTGCCCATGACCGTTCCTGCCGGATTCCGCCGGCTGGGCCCCATCCCCGACCACCGGTGCCGTCGCCGGCCTCACCTGCTGCTGCCGTTTGTTTCCCCTGTCGATCGAACGACCCAACCCCACGCCAAGTTCCAGCGTTGCTTCTTCTGCATCGAGTTGCAAGTCGACATCGCCGCCATGGAACCGCAGCTCCGCCGTCTGCCCGCTCTTCGCCGGTGTGCCTTGTTGTGCCTCTTCCGCCGCTGCTGCACCGCGTCGATGACCAGCCGCTTCTTTCTCCTACCGGCCCTGCCGCAAGCCGTCCCATGTCTTCCCTCCTCAGTCTGCTGCCTCTACATCGAGCGATGCTAGGAAACCGCGCGCGCGTTATTGTCAACCCGCCCGAGCGGGTCGACCTCCTCTCCAGCCGCGCGCCAAGGCCCAGTCCCCTCCACCAAGCCGGGCCACGGCCCATGGGTGAGCCGCCCCCTCTCCTGTGCACCTTGGGCCCAGCAATTTTGGCCCACTTCTATTATTTCCTTTCAGCGATTTTTCCTTTTTATCCAGAGAACGGCAGATTTACAGAAAACCCCCCTAGCTTCATGCATTTAATAACTCATCATCCGTGCACCGGATTAAAATGATTTATATATGAAACATGACTAGAATTTCTTCTAGTTTCATAATTTGCAATTTTCATCCATGTTTAAAAAGTTTAAAATGTTGTTTGTTTAAATTTTGCTTATTGCCATGCTAAAATGCTTTATTTCATAACTAAATAACCGTAACTCGGAATTTAATAAACTTTATATGTAAATGGGGTAGAAAAAATGCATAGATTATCTCGGTGACATTACTTTGCATGTTTAACAACTCTAAAAAATTGTGTTTAGGGCAGAACAGTACCAAATCTAAAATACGCATATGGGGATTACCGGAATTGTTGTTTGTTGTTTCCGGTCTCATTTAAACTTGACTAGATAGTTAGTTTAATTATGCTTTACCTCTTGCCATGTTAATCAACATTTAAAATTGTTGGGTACATAAACGGGAGTGAACTAAATATTCAAACGTGGTGTTTCGTCAATATGCAACGGAGTTGCATATTGAGGTCCACTTAATTTGTAGGATTGCTTGTGCACTTTGCCATGCCTTGCCTCTTTAAACTGGACATGCATCATACTTGGTTGTGCATCATGCCATGTTTATGTGAAGGTTGTTTACTATGTTGTTTGCTTCTTTCCTGTGTTTCTTCTTCGGGTTAGTTTCGTTAACGTCGCGTTTGTGAGGATTCGTTCGACTATGTCTGTTTGTCTTCTTCATGGACTCGTTCTTCTTCCTTGCGAGATCTCAGGCAAGATGACCATACCCTAGAAATCACTTCTATCTTTGATTGCTAGTTGTTCGCTCTTTTGCTATGCCGCGATTCCTACCACTTGCTATATCATGCCTTCCATATTGCCATGTCAAGCTTCTAACCCACCTTGTCCTAGCAAACCGTTGTTTGGCTATGTTACCGCTTTGCTCAGCCCCTCTTATAGTGTTGTTAGTTGCAGGTGAAGATGGAGTTTGTTCCTTGTTGGGATATCATTATTATATCTTGTTTACTTTAACGCACATATATACTTGGTAAAGGGTGGAAGGCTCGGCCTTATGCCTGGTGTTTTGTTCCACTCTTGCCACCCTAGTTTCCGTCATACCGGTGTTATGTTCCTTGATTTTGCGTTCCTTATGCGGTTGGGTTATAATGGGAACCCCTTGACAGTTCGCCTTGAATAAACCTCCTCCAGCAAGGCCCAACCTTGGTTTTACCATTTGCCACCTAAGCCTTTTTCCCTTGGGTTCTGCAAACTCAAGGGTCATCTTTATTTAAACCCCCCGGCCAGTTCTCCTCTGAGTGTTGGTCCAAACTAGAGCACCGTGCAGGGCCATCCCTTGGCAACTTGGGTTACGTCGGCTCCTGTACGCTTAGCTTATCCGGTGTGCCCTGAGAACGAGATATGTGCAGCTCCTATCGGGATTTGTCAGCACAGCGGGTGGTCTTGCTGGTCTTGTTTTACCATTGTCGAAATGTCTTGTAACTGGGATTCCGAGTCTGATCGGGTCATCCTGGGAGAAGGAATATCCTTCGTTGACCATGAGAGCTTGTGATGGGCTAAGTTGGGACACCCCTGAAGGGTTCTGAACTTTCGAAAGCCATGCCCGCAGTTATGGGCAGATGGGAATTTGTTAATATCCGGTTGTAGAAAACTTGACACTTAACTTAATTAAAATGCATCAACCGCGTGTGTAGCGGTGATGGTCTATTTTCGGCGGAGTCTGGGAAGTGAACACGGTTTTCGTGTTATGCTTGAACGTAAGTAGTTTCAGGATCACCTCTTGATCACTTCTAGTTCACGACCGTGCTTTGCTTCTCTTCTCGCTCTCATTTGCGTAAGTTAGCCACCATATATGCTAGTTCTTGCTACAGCTCCACCTCATTACCCTATCCTGCCCACAAGCTTAAATAGTCTTGATCGCGAGGGTGTGAGATTGCTGAGTCCCAGTGACTCACAGTTTACTTCCAAAACCAGTTGCAGGTGCCGACGATGCCCGTGCAGATGACGCAACTGAGCTCAAGTGGGAGCTCGATGAAGATCGTGATTGTTGTGCTGTTTTCGTTTCTAGTTGATCAGTAGTAGAGCCCAGTCGGGGCGATCGGGGATCTAGCATTAGGGGTGGTCTTCTTTTATTATGGTTCCATAGTCGGACCGTGATTGTATTTTGGATGTTGTAATGTTATTATGTATTATGTGAAGTGGAGATTGTAAGCCAACTCTTTATCCCTTTCTTATTCAGTACATGGGATGTGTAAAGATTACCCCTCTTGCGACATGCCTACTATGCGGTTATGCCTCTAAGTCATGCTCCGACACATGGGAGATATAGCCGCACCGTGGGTGTTACATCATATTCCTATTCATCAAGAACAAGACTAAGAGATAGTAGCATCGGTATAGCATTATAACCGTACATTTTCTTGTGGTTTGACTTAATCTCAACATGCTTTTTTGCATCTTGTGATCTTCCAATTGTTGTGAATCAAACACCCAGATGGCAGAAATCCTGTGTTTTTAAATTCTCTGTTTTACACGTGCATTCCTATCCTATTCATGTCTATTTCCTATCCCTCCATTGTTAGAATCCTCAAATTCAAACAAGCCCTTACTCAATTACTTCTGTTACAGATATGTGTCAAAGAAAACCTTGTGTGGTTTGTCTTGCTCCTGCGGCGCTGTGTTCCAGCCCAGCTCAGCTGCTCCCTTGACGGAAGGGTTCACCACAGCAGTGATCCGCTCTCCAGACTGTCTTTCGCCGCCTCAGATCTTCTTCCCCGCCGCCAACAGCCACGGCAACTGCATTACCATCATCAACTGAGTAGATGACCTTGAGGACTACACGGGTCCGCAAGAGAGGTCGCACTCTTCCGTGTCTGCTTACGTTATGCGTGGCTTAATATGATGACATGCTACATTATCGTCGTGTTCACCTATTAGACTCCGAGTCAGGTCCAAACTAATGCTGAAACTTGAGTTTTTAAATGGTTGTGGGGTACATATTGGGGAAGCAATCAGTACTATTTGTCTACTATCTAGTTAATCTCCGGTGTCTACTATGAGTTTCATGTTGGGTTCAAACAAACATTAAAGGAGCCATTATCTATATTTTTTAACTAAAGCTATTATCTGCATGCTATCATTAGTTTTGGGTCTATCCACAGTTTGCTACCATCACTCTAGATTTGTGCATGCACTCCTTACATTATCTCACTATGTTTTATTCCTATGCATGCCAGTTATTGTACACAATGGAACTGATCATGTAGAGCAAAAGAGACGAGCCTTGCATGGCAATAAAATTTCATGCAGACGTCGTTCCATGGTGGGCGCAAAGGCAGCCCCCCTCCACCCATTTCGGATCGTAATCAAGAGGAAGATAACTGTTCTGAGGGGGATTCAGAAGGATAAGACCACTCTTATTTACCCCATGAGGTCTTTGCTCTAACTTGGCATGCTGATGTTGGTAATATCATGCATATGGTGCCTTGCATTGCTTACTGTATACATTAAAGATGCCATCTGCTTAGTTTAGACATGCTTTGTGTCAATGCCATCTGTTTAATTTCTTTATCGTATATGTGAATCATGCAATGCCATCTTGTCTAGCCAGGCATCATATATGTGAATTTTGCAATGCCACCCTGGTTAGCCAGTCATCTTATATGTGAATTGTATCATGCCATCATTTTTTTGTTACATGTTAAATTTGTCAACAATTTTAGTACATTCAATTACTCTTCCTGTGCATCGGCCATTCGGCACGGTCATGGAAAAATCTGGAGTGGAAACAAGGTCTTCAGAGCAGACAATGCTATCTGACGAAGCGCATGTCTTGCTGGTTACCAATAGCTCCTTAGAGGAGGATTCAGAGACAGATGACCAGTCATATTTCCCCCCGAGGTGCATGCCCTAACTTGGCAGGGTTATGTTGCTCATATCGTGCGTATGGTATCTTGCATTGCTATGTCATTTGCTTAGTTTAGACATGCTTTGTGTGAATGCCACCTGTTTAGTGTCTAATTACCATATATGTGAATTATGCAATGCCATCTTGTTGCAAGACATTGTATATGTGAATTATGCAATGTTATCTTGTTGCAAGGCATTATGTATGTGAATTATGCAATGACATGCTGTTTAGGCAAGCGTTATATATGTGAATTATATCATGTCGTCCTTTTTTTGTATTTCTCATTGCTTTTGTCGACAATGTTTGTATATTCAACTGCTCTTCCTGTGCATCAGCCATTTGAATTGCTAATGGAGAAATCTGGAGTGTAAACAAGGTCTTTACAGCAGGCAATGCTACCTGCTGAAGCAGATATCTTGCTGGTTACAGATAGCTCTTCAGAGGAGGATTCAGAGGCAGATGACCAGTCCTATTATCCCCCTGAGGTGTATGCTCAAACTTGGCAGGGTTATATTACTCATATAATGCATATGTTGTATTGCAATGCTTAGTTTTTACATCATATACACAATATTGAATGCCATCTCCTTAGTTGACACATCATATATGCAATTGCCCTCTGCTCACTTCCTTAGTATATAAATCATATATTTGAATTATGTCATGCCATGATGTTTACATAGACAGCATGTATCTTAATTATGGCATGCCAACCAATTTTCTAAAGACATAATATAGTTATACACTACTAGGAAAAGGGCTATATATAGGATTGACACTAATGGGGCACCAGGGAAGTAGTGCGCCACTACTATATACTAATGGCGCACCTGTTGGTGATGCGCCATTAGTGTGGAAGACACTAATGGCGCACCAGACAAAAGGTGCGCCACTAGTGATAATTTTTATTTTTTTCATTTTTACATACATACTAATGGCGCACCGGACAAGGAGTGCGCCAGTACTGAATTTTTTTTATTCTTTTTTTTTGCAAAACAACTAATGGAGCACCGTGTCATAGTGCGCCATTACTAGTTTAAACTAGTAATGGCGCACTACTACGCGGTGCGCCATTAGTATATATATATATTTTTCACTACTACACGACTATCTCGGTTACGGTTATCTCGCGGGGCAGGTAGTCCACGGATTTTCTGGATGCGTAAGGTGCATGGATGACATAACGTATCGCCAGCTAGATAGAGATCCCGGGTCTTCTAAAACCGTGTTCATGGGACATCGACGTCCCCCTCGCCGCCGACAATCAACCGCACCCTCCCGCGCTCCACCGCCGCCGATGATCAACCGCACCCTCCCCCCGCTCCACCGGCCGCCGCCGCCGACCCCCGGCCCGCACCCTCCCCCACTCCACCATCGCCGATGACCCACCGCACCCTCCACTCCACCTTTTTCATATTCATAAATATTTTCAAATAACAAATTTGAACATATTTTTTAAAAAACTTATTACTGTTTTTATCAAAAAAATATTACTGTTATGATTTAAACAAGTTTGAACATATTTAAACACAAATAAATATCAAACATCATTTTAAATGCACTACTACACGACTATCTCGGTTACAGTTATCTCGCGGGGCAGGTAGTCCACGGATTTTTTGGATGCGTAAGGTGCATGGATGACACAACGTATCGCCAGCTAGATAGAGATCCCGAGTCTTCTAAAACCGTGTTCATGGGACATCCATGTCCCCCTCGCCGACGACGATCAACCGCCGCCTCCCCGCTCCACCGCCGTTGACGATCAACCGCACCCTCCCCCGCTCCACCGGCCGCCGCCGCCGACCCCCGGCCCGCACCCTCCCCCACTCCACCGTCGCCGATGACCCACCGCACCCTCCACTCCACCTTTTTCATATTCATAAATATTTTCAAATAACAAATTTGAACATATTTAAAAAAAATTATTATTGTTTTTATAAAAAAATATTACTATTATGATTTAAACAAGTTTGAACATATTTAAACACAAATAAATATCAAGCAGCATTTTAAATGCACTACTACACGACTATCTTGGTTACGGTTATCTCGCAGGGCAGGTAGTCCACGGATTTTCTGGATGCGTAAGGTGCATGGATGACACAACGTATCGCCAGCTAGATAGAGATCCCGGGTCTTCGAAAACCGTGTTCATGGGACATCGACATCCCCCTCGCCGCCGACGATCAACCGCACCCTCCCCGCTCCACCGCCGCCGACGATCAACCGCACCCTCCCCCGCTCCACCGGCCGCCGCCGCCGACCCCCGGCCCGCACCCTCCCCCACTCCACCATCGCCGATGACCCACCGCACCCTCCACACCACCTTTTTCATATTCATAAATATTTTCAAATAACAAATTTGAACATATTTTTTAGAAAAAATTATTACTGTTTTTATAAAAAAATATTACTGTTATGATTTAAACAAGTTTGAACATATTTAAACACAAATAAATATTAAACAGCATTTTAAATGCACTACTACACGACTATCTCGGCTACGGTTATCTCGCGGGGCAGGTAGTCCACGGATTTTCTGGATGCGTAAGGTGCATGGATGACACAACGTATCGCCAGCTAGATAGAGATCCCGGGTCTTCGAAAACCGTGTTCATGGGACATCGACGTCCCCCTCGCCGTCGCCGATCAACCGCACCCTCCCCGCTCCACCACCGCCGACGATCAACCGCACCCTCCCCCGCTCCACCGCCACCGACGATCAACCGCACCCTCCCCGCTCCACCGCCGCCGACGATCAACCGCACCCTCCCCCGCTCCACCGGTCGCCGCCGCCGACCCCCGGCCCGCACCCTCCCCCACTCCACCGTCGCCAATGACCCACCGCACCCTCCACTCCACCTTTTTCATATTCATAAATATTTTCAAATAACAAATTTGAACATATTTTAGAAAAATTTATTACTGTTTTTATAAAAAATATTACTATTATGATTTAAACAAGTTTGAACATATTTAAACACAAATAAATATCAAGCAACATTTTAAATGCAGTACTACACGACTATCTCGGTTACGGTTATCTCGCAGGGCAGGTAGTCCACGGATTTTCTGGATGCGTAAGGTGCATGGATGACACAACGTATCGCCAGCTAGATAGAGATCCCGGTTCTTCGAAAACCGTGTTCATGGGACATCGACGTCCCCCTCGCCGCCGACGATCAACCGCACCCTCCCCGCTCCACCGCCGCCGACGATCAACAGCACCCTCCCCCACTCCATCGGCCGCCGCCGCCGACCCCCGGCCCGCACCCTCCCCCACTCCACCGTCGCCGATGACCCACCGCACCCTCCACACCACCTTTTTCATATTCATAAATATTTTCAAATAACAAATTTGAACATATTTTTTAAAAAAATTATTACTGTTTTTATAAAAAAATATCACTGTTATGATTTAAACAAGTTTGAACATATTTAAACACAAATAAATATTAAAGAACATTTTAAATGCACTACTACACGACTATCTCTGCTACGGTTATCTCGCGGGGCAGGTAGTCCACGGATTTTCTGGATGCGTAAGGTGCATGGATGACACAACGTATCACCAGCTAGATAGAGATCTCGGGTCTTCGAAAACCGTGTTCATGGGACATCGACGTCCCCCTCGCCGCCGCCGATCAACCGCACCCTCCCCGCTCCACCGCCGCCGACGATCAACCGCACCCTCCCCCGCTCCACCGCCACCGACGATCAACCGCACCCTCCCCGCTCCACCGCCGCCGACGATCAACCGCACCCTCCCCCGCTCCACCGGCCGCCGTCGCCGACCCTCGGCCCGCACCCTCCCCCACTCCACCGTCGCCGATGACCCACCGCACCCTCCACTCCACCTTTTTCATATTCATAAATATTTTCAAATAAAAAATTTGAACATATTTTAAAAAAAAATTACTGTTATGATTTAAACAAGTTTGAACATATTTAAACACAAATAAATACCAAACAGCATTTTAAATGCTTAAAAATAAAAATTGGGGAGCCTGGGAATCGAACCCAGGACCTCTAGTGTGTGTGATGCATGCCGACCAGTCAGACTAGTGGGCGGGTTCTGATGTAGATTGGGTTAGGTGGAATATAACCTGAGGGCTCGAACTGTAATAAAAAAACATTCTAATGGCGCACCGCTGCTGGGTGCGCCATTAGTAAGCTTCCCCCACTCCACCTATTCCCCTCCCTCCCTTCCTCCCCACTCGACCTAATTTGCCCCCTCCGCCCCAACCGTACGCCGCCGTGCCTGCACGCCCCCTCCGTCCCCTCCGTCCCCTGCCGCCACTGCCCTGACCCCCGCCCCCGCGCCCCCACGCCCCCACCACTGCAGCTCCCCCGCGCCGCCGCCCCCACGCCCCCGCGCCCCCACCACTGCAGCTCCCCCGCGCCGCCGCCCCCACGCCCCCACGCCCCCACCACTGCAGCTCCCCCGCGCCGCCGCCCCCGCGCCCCGAGCCGGAGGAGGAGGACCAAGAGGATGACGAGGAGGAGGAGGAGGAGACGATGACCGCCAGCTCAGCCAGGCCACGCGACGCCGCCGTCCGCGCGCTGCTCTGCCCTACCTCAGCTCAGCCAGGCCGGCGTCGTGTACTCCCTCGACTATAGGTGAGCCCCTACCCTCCACTTCCTTCTTCTTCTTCTTCCTCTTGCCCTCAACCTCTAGTCCGAGTCTCGACCGCTGTGCAGGGCCCGTCCATCTCCGGCGAGCTCACCACACCGCGCGAGCTCAACGACCGCTGTGCAGGGCACCACCACGCAGGTGACAGTTAGGTACAATTACAGAAAATGGCTTGTAAATAGGGTTAGGGTTTGGGAGTGGAGACCATGGCCATGGCTTGTAAATTGTTGTTGATTCTCAAGTAAATTTTTCTGTTAGGTACAGTTACAGAAAAATTCACATGGAAAGGTTGTGTCATGCATCACAGGATTTGTAGGAGTTCTTGGAGCCACAAAAATAACTTTAGAACCCAGAGAGGCCTCAGACTAGCATCATAGGCAATAAGATCAGGCAACATCTGTTCTTATTAGTTTAATAGAAGAGAGAGGGATGGAAAAATAGACAAGAAAGCAGAATATAGCCAAGACAAGTAACATCTATTCTTAAGCAGAGTATAAGGATAGCATAGAAGAAATAGACAGGGTAGCACCCAACTGAACATCTGCTTCTGCAGAACACTGCACTCCACTTACACATGGTATTTTTCTGCAAATAGGACACCACACCCACAAGCACTCGGGCTAGTATCATTAGCAGTGCTGCTATAAGTATATATAACAGCAGTAACATGTAACAACAAGTATAAGTAGCTATTACCCAAAGGTCAGCCAGACCAATGGGAATAGACAGAATTAAGTAACCAACTCCAGGAACTAGAGTAGCATATTCAGTTAACTGAATCCAAACACCCTTTTTATCCTTCAGTTTATGCTGTACTATAGTCAAGAGGATCTGATTGTCTGTAGTTCTCATCTCACAGCCATTCTGAAGCACTCGAACCGCAATGTCTTGAAATATCCCACCACAATTTGTTTAAAAAATGTTTGTTTGCACCTCATCTACTGCTTGCTTCATATTAAGCCCGAACCATCACACCTGCTTAGCATATGATGGGGTCCAAAATCTATATAACAATTTAATTTTTTTGCATGGAAAGGTTCACCCAAATTGGCATTAAGAGAAACCAGAGCTTGCTACAAAGTCTCGAATACTAATCTTTATAACTATGTGTTGTCTTTTCTATATTTTCTGACAGGTGGCACATATGTTTCTGATGCCATATTTGTTGGTTTTTTCTGGAGGGAGATGATGTCATGTCTCTACCGTAGATTAAAATAAATGGAAGTTTAAAAATATGAGAGAAGTTGTCTTGACTAATTACATGTTTATGTAAAAAAGAATAGCAGGGATATTTTACAACTCCTGTGTGTGTAGTTGCTTGTTTTTACTGTAGTTGTGGCTGCTTTCTTCTTGTATCATAAAAATATCCCTGTTGCTGTATTTGTGATGATGTTGTACTTGTGATGATGCTACTTGTGATCTTCTGAAATGACCCATTGGCGACTTCATTACGCGGGGATAATGATTTTGTAGGTACCCCGAGAGGCCCTTGAGTTTGCCGGAATGTCGATTAACTTCCGTTCCGGCAAATTCGGGTACTCCATATGTCCTATTTTCAACAAAGGTCATGCTGAAATTTTCCGTGAATTTTAGCATGACTTTGCTAAAAATAGGACATATGGGGTACTTGCGACTAATGCCTGTTATCATGTATGTTTTATGATCTGTTGTAAGGGTACTAATTGGTCTCTTCTGCTGCTTATCAGAGATGGCGGGAAGCAGCCACCGCCGCTCTGCGACACCGCAGTACGAGTTGGATGCTTCCGACTTCTTCACTATCATACTTGGGACTTCAGTATCATCCATGACGCAGGTATATAAAACGAGAGATCTCCCCTTCACCCATTTCATTATGATATCTGTTGTTTGCTACATCACTTATTGTCCCAAACTGCAGAGGCTGCCTGACAGTTTTGTGAACATGCTGATGGGTGAAGATCCGCCAAATAATGTGAAGCTACGACAGGCCGGCAGCGGGTTTCGCAGGAAGTGGGATGTGGAGTTGGTGATCAAGGAGGGCCACATGTACTTGTCTCCTGGGTGGGAGAAGTTCTACCGTGCCTACGACCTGCGGCTGGGGTACTTCCTTCTCTTCAGGTACGACGACAACGCCACCATGCTCATCGTGAAGGTGTTCAACGTGACTATGTGTCGCATGCGCTACGCTGACGATGATGATGCCGGTACGTTCTGCCTCTTCTTATTCCTCTACAATTGGCTTTGTCTCACATTGATTGTTAACGGTCATTGTTGCATTTGGACAGGTAATGGGAGCAGCAGCAGCGACTATGGCCGTAGCGAAAGTAGCAGCAATTCTGGCTGTAGCGAAAGCAGTAGTGATTCTGGCAGCAGCATAGACAACAAGAAGGATGATCCGGACTGGAGTGCGGGAGAAGAGGAGCAGAGTGGGGATGAGGAGCTACAGGATGATGATGGGCATGAGGCTGAGGATGACCTAGCGCTGGTGGTGGCTGACCAAGGGCAAGAGATGGTGGTGGCTGACCATGGGCAAGAGATGGTGGTGGTTGACCATGGGCAAGATATGGAGGTGGCTGAGGATGACCTAGCGATGGTCGTGCCTGAAGGTGGCCTCACAATGGTGGTGGTGCCTGACAATGACCACGCATCGGTGGTGGCGCCGGTGATCCCACAGCTGGGCGACATGACCATGCCAATTGAGGTAGAAGAATACATCCCAATGCCTCCACCGCCTCGCCGCTCTTGGCGCATCAGGTTGAGGAAGGAGAAGGAGAAGAACAATGCATGAGAACTGAACTTTGTCAGGTATGCCAGATCTCCAAAATGATATATATATACTTAGTTACCTATGTTATCTCTAGTATGCTTAGTTTCCTATAGGTTAGCTTCATTTTACCTAAGTTGGCTCTAATATGCTAACTTAGTGCTTATATGCTTAGTTTCCTATAGGTTAGCTCCAAAATAACTTATGTTAGCACAAAATGATCAAGTTTACATAATAAGCTTATAGTCTTTTTCTTATTCTTCTTCTTTTCCAAAGTGACATAGGTTAGCTTCATTTTACCTAAGTTGGCTCTAATATACTAACGTAGAGCTTATATGCTTAGTTTCCTATAGGTTAGCTCCAAAATAACTTATGTTAGCACAAAATGATCAAGTTTACATAATAAGCTTATAGTCTTCTTCTTATTCTTCTTCTTTTCCAAAATTCATCTTATTCTTCTTCTAGTGTTCTTCTTCTTCTAGTATTCTTCTAGTCTTCTTCTTTTTCTTCTTCTAACTTCTTGTTTATCATTTTGCAGATTTGATTTGATTCACGGAAGCTTGCATGGATGGAGTGCTTCTTTTCCATTTGTGTTTTTATTTTGTATCAATGTGAAACTTTTGTGAATTGATGGATAACGGTGTTGGATGAACAATGTGAAACTTTTGTAATATGTAACGATGGAACTATGTGTTGGCTATGTATGTATATATGATGGAACTTGTGTGTTGGCTATGTATGTATATATGATGGAACTTGTGTGTTGGCTATGATTGTTATATGGATGCTTGTTGTATATATATGTGTTGGATATATCATAGGTGAAATAGTGACCTGAGATTAAGAAAAAAAAATTAAAAAATTGTTACTAATGGCGCACTACCATGTGGTGCGCCATTAGTATAGCAGACACTAGTGGCGCACCGCGGGCAAAACTAATGGCGCACTGCCTAGTGCGCCATTAGCATACCAGATACTAATGGCACACCAGTGGTGCGCCATTAGTAAAAAATTCTAGAGGCGTGATACTAATGGCGCACTGGTGGTGCGCCATTAGTAGGCCTTTTCCTAGTAGTGATATCATCTCATCCTGTTTACATAGTCATCATATTTTAAATTATGTCATTCTATCCGTGAATTATATCATGCCATCATGTTTCCATCGACGGCATGTTTGTGATTTATGGCATGCCAACCACTTTAATAGACACATCGTATAGTTATATCATGTCATCCTGTTTACATAGTCAGCATATTTTGAAGTATGTCATTCTATCCTGTTGAGTTAGCCATCATACATGTGAAATTGTGTCATGCTATCCTGTTTAATTAGCCATCATATATGTGAAATTATGTCCTGCTATTCTATTTTCTTAGACAACATAAATGTGAATTATTTCATGCCGTGTTATCTTCCCTACTATCCATTGCACCTGTCTATCTTACAATGTTTGTACATTCAATTACTTTTCTTGTTTATGAGCCATTTCAATTGGAGGGAGTCATGGCAGTATCTGTGGGAGTAAAAACACGGTCTTCAGAAAAGATCGTGCTACCTGTCGATGCAGATAGAACCACGGTTGTACTTGCCCAAGAACCAGCCCCACCACACATAACCCACACTCATGCAGATTGTACCCCTACCCAGTTGGACAGAGAACCAGCTACACCCCTTCTAACCCCAACCCCAGCAGATAGACACCCAGTTCCCGTTGACACAGCACCGTCTCCACCACAGAGCACCCAAACACGAGCAGTTAGTAAGGCAACTGCAGTGCCCAAATCACGAGGACCACCACTCCGAACCCGAAGTCAACTCTTAAAGCAGAAGAAGAATTGTTCTCAAGTCAGGTTCCGTAGCTATGGTTCACACTACTTTGCTCTTGCATCACTGTATTTACTGATACCAACTAATTTCAAATTTGAAGGATGCAATTGAATCTCCAATGGCGCAACAGGTATGTTTTAAACCTGTTTCTTCAATGTGTTTGGCTGTTTGTTGTTGTAACTTGCTCTATATATGTTGATTTCAGTTTCAATTGAATAAACAGTTATGTTCTCATGCCATGCACATTACAAGTGGTGTTATTTATGTGTAGTTTCCCACACTTATATTCTGTCTATGCTCCTTTTTCTTAAATAGATATGATTCGAACTCTATCTATCTTGATTTGGCAACATAAACTAGAATGATATAGACCATACAGTGACCATACTACATAGATATATGTTTGTTTCATGCTGTTATCCTGTCCACCATACTACTGAACTGGTTTACCAAAATGAGTTTCATATACTACATTGTAAACCTGAGATTTGTTTGTTTGTTTCTCTTTTAGAACGCAGATAAAATATTGGAGAAGAGTACCCTGTTATGCAATGGTAAAGGAAGTAATGCAGATAAGGTTCAAGATAGTGAGACATCCCTGTTGGTCTCCAAGAACGCTGATAAAAACTATATTGAAGACACTGAGACAACCCCAAAGTCCTGTCTTGATGTAGTGTTCGAGTTACTGGCTACCACTGCTGGCACCAGCTCTTCGAACTCGTTGCCTGAATCAGTTTGGCTTCTTGAGTCTCAACTTCAAGTTGAAAGACAGCCGCAGCAGCCTGGCTCAGCGGTGCGCGGACCGCCAGGTCGGAGTGAAGCCAGCTAGAGGCCAGCTCCAGACGCCCGGCCACCAGGCGCGGGTCCGCGCTTAGGAGATCCGCCTGCAGCCGGTTCATCTCCGAAAGGACACGCTCCAAGGCAGTAGCAGGAGCAGAAGAACCAGGGAGTGGAGGTGTTACGGAGGGAGGAAGCGGCACCGTCACCAGGGCTCGGGAGGCCACGGGTTCCGGAGCAGCTGGGATCTCATTAGCTGCGCCAAGCACCGGCACCTTCAGAGCCAGTGGGGCCATGGGGGCTGACTCCACACGGCGATGTTCTTCTTGGCCCCGCGAGGACGACCGGGCTAGGGAGATGCGGGCGCTGCTGCCTCCTTTCTCTGTGGAGGGAGGCACGGCCGCCGTACCCTCCTTCCTCTTCTTCGCCGAAGATGCCGGCCTGATCAACCAAGGGCGACTGTCAGGAAATAACAAGTATCGGCAGGGATAAAGCGAAGCTCGAAGCACCTACCAGTCCACCGCGAAGTACTCCACCTTTTGCTTGTGAAGCTTGAGGCCTGGTAGCATCGGGACCTGAGGGGTAGGCGTTCGGGCTCCAGCGGCGCCAGGCGGTGCGGAGGCGGAACCGGATCCAGCCCCAGGAGGCGCCGGGGTGGAGACGGCACCACTGACCACCAACGACGACCTACCCTTCGTCGGGATGAGGGGTTGCTCCCTCTCCCCTTGGTAGGCGTCGGCTTCGGCATCATGAGGAAGCGCACGGAGAATCTCGGCCTTGCTCAGAGGGGAGGTCTCCCCCACCTCTTCTGGGGTCTTCTCCGAGTCCACCTCCTCCTCCCCCTCTCCACAGGACTCACCAGAAGACACCTCCACCGGTTTCTGTGCCGTAGGAGCTCCCAAAAACACCGGCGGCACCAGCTCGCGCGCATCAAAAGTTGGCTTGGAGGTGACGAATTCCTCCCGGTCCCTGCATTGGAACAGGGGAATGAAGGCGCTAGGCGGGTACTCCTGGTTGTCTCTGACTATGAGACACAGGACGGCGTCCAGTTCGTCGTCAGGCAGGTCCCCCGGCCTCAGGCGGGCCTTGTTTTCCCCTCCTTCAAGCTCCCAGAAGGGGCGTGCGCGCGCCTGGAGTGGGGCAACCCGCAGCGTCAAGAACTCCCTCAGGAGCATCGCTCCTGTTATTTTGGCCGCCCTCGCATTGCCCGGCATCAGGTCAGTCATCATCTGTCCCAGTACTGATGATGCCCGCTCGTCGACAAGCTCCACCCTGGGCCACTCCTTGCCCTGCCGGGGCGCCTCCATCAGCAACATCAGGCGCGGATGGGCGAGCTTGGCATCCATCATGACCCATTTGGATAAGATATTGTTGGCCCTCTTCCCGGTGCTCGAGATCGAGTTGGCCTTGCCGGACGCAACGAAGTTGGCGCATCTAGAGATGTGACCCTCGCTGACATGGAGGAATAAGAAATGGCGCAGGAGCACCATGGACGGCATCATGCCCAGGTACGCCTCATAGTAGTAGGCGGAGATGTACAGGAGGAGGACAGAGTTGGGATGGAGGTGCAACGCCTACAGCCCGTAGTGGTCGAGGAATTCATAGAAGAAATCAGAGAAGGGAGGAACCAACCCAACAGCGACTGAGGGATTCCTGGATTATGGGGTCTCCGGACAGCCGGACTATCTCCATTGGCCGGACTGTTAGACTATGAAGATACAAGATTGAAGACTTCGTCTCGTGTCCGGATGGGACTCTACTTGGCATGGAAGGCAAGCTAGGCAATACGTATATGGATATCCCCTCCTTTGTAACCGACCTTGTGTAATCCTAACCCTCTTCGGTGTCTATATAAACCGGAGGGTTTTAGTCCGTAGGACAACAATCACAACATACAATCATACCGTAGGCTAGCTTCTAGGGTTTAGCCTCTCTGATCTCGTGGTAGATCTACTCTTTTAACACCCATATCTTCAATATTAATCAAGCAAGACATAGTGTTTTACCTCCATCAAGAGGGCCCAAACCTGGGTAAAACTTCGTGTCCCTTGCCTCCTGTTACCATCCGGCCTAGACGCACAGTTCGGGACCCCCTACCCGAGATCCGCCGGTTTTGACACCGACATTGGTGCTTTCATTGAGAGTTCCTCTGTGTCGTCGCCGTTAGGCTTGATGGATCCCACTATCATGGGTAGCGATGCGGTCCAGGGTGAGACTTTTCTCCCCGGACAGATCTTCGTATCCGGCGGCTTTGCACTACGGGCTAATTCGCTTGGCCATCTGGAGCAGATTTAAAGCTACGCCCCTGGCCCTCAGGTCAGATTTGGAAGTTTGAACTACATGGCCGACATCCGCGGAGACTTGATCTTCCACGGATTCGAGCCACAGCCAGGCGTGCTGCACTGTCACGATGGGTATGACCTAGCTCTGCCACCGGACGGTACCCCAGAGGCCGTGCCCGCATCAGCTCCGACCCTCACCTCGGAGCCAACTGCGCCAAGAGGACGGGTGGCTAGACACCGCCTCAGGGGCTGCAGTCTCGATGGCGATCGAGCCAAACATCAGCATAATACTCCGCACGGCCCGTGACTCTAAGGTGCCGGACTCTCTTCTGGGCCCAGAATCATCCGCGCCCCCGCCAATCGAATCCGATTGGGTGCCGATCATGGAATTTACCACCGCGGATATCTTTCAACACTCGCCCTTCAGCGACATCCTGAATTCACTAATGTCTCTCTCTTTGTCAGGAGAGCCCTGGCCGGATTATGGCCAATAGGATTGGGATGCGAACGACGAAGAAATTCAACACCCACCCACCACCCACTTTGTAGCCATTGTCGAGGATTTAACCGACATGCTCGACTTCGACTCCGCAGACATCGACGGTATGCACAACGATGCGGGAGGCGAAGATGAACCACCGCCCATAGGGCGCCGGACGTCCACTTCATCATATGACGTATACATGGTGGACACACCAAAAGAAAACGATGACAAGGAACGGAAGGACGTACCGAAGGCTTGTTCCCTCGAGAAGCAGTCAAAGCGGCGGCGCAAGCGCCGCCCCAAATCCCGCCTCGCCAGAAATAACGACCACACAGACCCAGCGTTGGAGCAGGGTGAATCACTGCCGGACCATGGCAATACGGAAAATCAAACCGAACAAACCAATTCTGTCAAAGATAATAGTCCAGACGACACAATGCCGGACAGGCACCCGGAGCAGCAGAATGCCCGTCAAAGGCTTGTTGCCACCGCGAGGAGCCTAAAAAAGCAGAAGCAATGGCTCAAGGCTGCGCAGGACACACTCCAAATCAGATGGAGGAAAGTACCCAACACAGCAGCGAAGTACGGCGATAATTGCCCCCACAAAGAGCTACCCAAAGAGGAAATTGCTACCTGAATTCGATGAGGAGGCCTCAGACCCCTCACAACCAAAAATCAAAACGGCCACCTGGCCGGATAGACGACCTCACGACAAACATCAAGCGGCAAACAATGCCACTCACAAGTCAATACGCGACCCACGCGAGGGCTCGCACCAAAAGGACGGCGCAACCAGATCCATCTATGGACCACGCAAGCGCGCCCCAGCTTACAATGTAACACAACAAATATCCGAACAACGCGGTAGACCCGGATACAGGGGTGCAGCACACCCCCTATGTTTCACCAATGAGGTGATGGATCATGAATTTCCAAAGGGATTCAAACCCGTGAACATAGAGGCATACGACGGAACAACAGACCCTAGAGTCTGGATTGAGGACTATATCCTCCATATCCATATGGCTCGAGGAGATGATCTCCACGCCATCAAGTACTTACCCCTCAAGCTCAAAGGGCCAGCCCGCCACTGCCTTAAAGGCCTCCCCGAAAACTCCATTGGAAGTTGGGAAGAGCTTGAAGACGCTTTTCGGGCAAATTTCCAAGGAACTTATGTCCGGCCTCCGGACGCGGGTGATTTGAGCCATATAACTCAACAGCCCGGAGAGTCAGCCCGAAAACTTTGGAACATGTTTCTTACTAAAAAGAACCAAATTGTCGACTGTCCGGACGCCGAAGCATTGGCAGCTTTTAAACATAGCGTCCGTGACGAATGGCTCACCAGACACCTCGGCCAAGAAAAGCTGAGAATGATGGCAGCATTAACAAGCCTCATTACCCGCTTTTGCACGGGTGAGGACAGCTGGCTAGCCAGATGCAGCACCAGCGACCCCAGTACATCCGAAGTTAGAGATGGAAACGGGAAATCACGGCACAGCAGCAATAACAAACACCGGAACAAAGGAGACAACACGAAGAGCACGGAAGTAAACGCCGGATTCAAAAGCTCTTGGCCAGGTCGGGAGCCGCCCTCTAAAGGCGCCAGAGACGAAGGGGGAGGATACACCAAGGGAAGATGAGAGGATACACCAAGGGAGGATACACCAAGCAGTCCGGCAAGCTCAACGCCGTACACAAGGGGGAGGATACACCAAGGGAAGATGAGAATGAGCCTCTCAAGGGAGACGCTGGGGAACAAAAGAAATTTCCACCAGAAGTCAAAATAGTAAACGTGCTACACATGATCAATGGAAAAAACCAAAACGGCACTCCTAGAAAAGTACGCCCGAAGGCCTATCACCGCGGAGTCCTGCCACTGGTCGTCTCAACCGATCACTTTCGACCATCGTGATTACTCAGCAAGTATCCGGCGCGCAGGATAGGCTGCCCTGGTATTAGACCCAATAATTGACGGATACCGCCTCGCACGAGTCCCGATGGATGGTGGAAGTAGTCTAAACCTAATATACGAGGATACAATCCGTGAAATGGGGATAGACCCAACAAAAATTCGCCATAGCAATATTACCTTTAAAGGAGTAACGCCAGGCCCAGGGGCTTGTTGCACGGGCTCCCTGCTACTAAACGTTATATTTGGCTCCCCCGATAACTTCCGTAGCAAACATCTAACCTTCCACATCGCTCTGTTCCGAAGCGGCTATCAAGCACTACTCGGACGCGAAGCTTTCGCTCGCTTTAATGCAATACCACACTACGCTTCCCTCACACTCAAGATGCCCGGTCCACGTGGCATCATTACAGTGAACGGAAATATTAAGCGATTTCTGCGCATCGAAGAGCGTGCGGCTGCCTTAACAACCGCACACTAAAAATGGCCTCACCAACTAATTAGCAGGTCCCCAATTACAATACAAGGGTCTCAACGTGCGTAGACAAGTGGCAATTCTTACTCACCTTGAATTCTACATGGTTTATTTAAAAAACTATCCTTTTACACGACAACTTTTTCACCTAAGCTCCTTTACAGATAATCATCGTGCTACACCCGTCCAGGATACGGCACAACGGAGACACAGGCGCAGACATGTAGTAGGGACCCGCTCCAAGGATTCTTTTTAGATTAAGACCCTGCGTAGACCATTTTTACTGTCTCTTGTTGATACATATCCACCGAATTCTCAGCACAATTGAGAAGGATGCTGACGTCTTTGCATGTGGCCACGTCAGAATAACGCACGTACCTGGACACAAGGGGCTTCTTACAAGCGGTACTATTTCGGCCCGGTTTATACCATAAAGACCGAATACCTGAGGGAGTGTTCGGCGTCGCGAGTTCGGCCTTATATGCATCAGCTCCGAATCATTATCTTTGGTCAAATGTTGGGTTTGCCTGGCTCCTGTGTTTTGGTGCCTTACGTTCCGCTTTGCCGGCTAAGGTAGCACCAGGAGAACTACTGCGATTGTGCCCTGGTTCATCCGGACGAGCGCCTCAGTAGAGAAATCCGAAGATTGACTGTCATGATATAGCGTGAGACTGGTCAACCACTCGATGACCTATCAGAATGTTAGAATTCCTCCGCCTTAACGAAGGGCCGTTTTCCGGCCAGGCATATGCGCACCCCGCGATCGGGAGAGTGCGGAGCCACCAGGGGCTATCTAGTAGCCCCACTGTCAAAATCCTATGGCTAAGTGAAAGTGTTCAAGCATTATAGTCCGGTTGCCTCGCTCGCTGCGCTATTACCTCCTTATCAGGACCAAGACGTTCGGTTAAGTGTGAACACGCGTTTTTTGCGAGCACCTCTGCATTATATGCGTGGGGGTTGAAGCCGACGGCTGCAATCTTTCAGGTTATACACATGTATACATAAATGGCCGCACAGGAGGCATCATACTACTTTCAGGCAAAAGTATAAACACAGCCTTATAAAAACTTCATAAAAGCATTATGTTTACAATGAGAATACATATCACTCAAACATAATATTTTTCGGGCACGGGGCCTCTATCAAACGAGCACCCTCGAGAACTTCCTCGAAATAGTGTTCGGCAGCCACACGGCCTATGGCCGAACCCTGCGCCGCAACAGTGGTAGCGTCCATCTCCACCCAGTATGCTTTAACACGGGCAAGGGCCATCCGCGAGCCTTCTATGCACGCCGACCTCTTCATCGCATTAATGCGCGGCACCGCATCAAGGAGCTGCTGCACTAAGCTGAAATTGTTGTTCGGCTTAGGCCCTTCTAGCCATAATTGATCCACAACAGACCCCATGGCGAGTCCGGACAACCTATTCAGTTCGGCCCATTCGGCTAGCTGGTCAGTCAATGAAAGCAGACGCTCTGGAACGTGGAATTGCGTCCAGAACAGCTTGTCCACTTCACGATCTGTCTGACCTTGGAAGTACTTGGCCGCATCGGTAGCGCTCACCGCCAAATCCATATACGCATCTGCTGAGCTCCACAGCCGATCCAAAGGGGCATACCGTGGATCTCCGAACTTCCTCCGTAACATGAAGGGTTTTCCAGCCGCAATATCCCCGGCTTCCCGCAGCTCCTCCTTCTTTGCTCTCATAGCAGAACGGGTGTCTTTGTCTGCCGCCGCGGCCTTCTCA
This sequence comes from Triticum aestivum, assembly GCF_018294505.1. Classification (NCBI taxonomy): domain Eukaryota; kingdom Viridiplantae; phylum Streptophyta; class Magnoliopsida; order Poales; family Poaceae; genus Triticum; species Triticum aestivum. Next base: position 117,813,463 of record NC_057806.1, read on the forward strand.
AGGTCCGTTGCCTTCGCTTGGTTCTCTTTCTCAAGGACCCGGCAATGGTCGGCAGTGTCTTTCAATTCTACGTCCATCTTGGCCATCTTCTCTTGGCTCTCGCAATGTGCGGCCTTCTCGGCTTTCAACTCTTCGGCCGCCTTCAAAGCAGCCGCATTACTACTCGCTTGTTCCTTGGCTCGGGCAAGTTCTGCCCGCAAGGCTTCCACGGTGGCAGCCCCATCTGCAGTCACAACATATTAAAGATACTGGCATTATGCTGCTCTTACTATGTGGCATTCACCAGATAATAACACTTACCCTGTGCCTCGTCAAGCCTCTTGTTAACAAGCTCGATGTCGGCGTCTACCGCATCTAGTTGCCGTTTTAATTGGGCAAACTCCCTAGTCCGGCAAGCCACCGGAGCTCCCACCACCTGCACATAAAAGCAGATTGGTTATTGCCTGGGAATTTGATCCTCTATTCGCCGCCGTTCTCAACGACAACCAGAGTCTCAGGGGCTACTATAAAATGTGCAGTACTATCACATATTATCTCACATACCTCAAAGCCTGTCAATAGACTCATAAAGGCTACATGTAACCCGCTTTCAGCGGACGAGATTCTCTCCATCACCGTACCCATTAGCGTACGGTGCTCTTCTGAGATGGCCGCTCGCCCCACCAACTCCCTCAGAACGTCCGACCGCACACTAGACGGTGCCGGACTCTTTCATATGCTCTCTTCGGGAGCCAGACACTGGGGACTTCTGGGGTCTAAGGGACTATCTTCTGGCCTCACCAGATCTGGAGAGGCCCTCCGCGACGACACTTCGGGGTCACCCGCTTCTGGAGCAGAGGAGTCCGGGGGAGGCGTTTCGCTCTCCATCATCTCTGGAAGAAGATCCCCCGAAGACGAACTCATTTGAGAGGGGATGAGGCCCGAACTGCAAGATATATGCGGTGGTTGTTTTCTCAGATGAAAAACATATCATACTCTTACTATTAAAATATTTTGGATCACTTACGACTCGTTGGAGGGCAGATCCCCTCGTGGACTTTGTGCGGCAAAAGCACCCCCTGAGGCAGGACCCTCTGTGGGAGACTTCTTCTCCCGTTTGGAGGCTTCGGCTTCCGGATCCTCGAAAGCAGTCCTTTTCCTCCCACGATCGTCCTCCTTTGTGGAAATGCTCATTCCCTCGGTCGGAGCGGGTAGTGATGGGGGCCCGCGTTCGCCCATATTATCCCCCTCGATATCTTCCTTCAAGTGTTCCGGGCAAGGTGCGACCTCGAGCATCTTCTCCAATACCGGATTTTCCAAACCCTCAGGGAGGCGGGCCAAACACCGAATCATCTTCGCCTTCGTTAGCCAGTCCTGGTCAAAAAGCAAACTCTCAAAAATAACCTTGAATAAAAGACAGTGTGTTCGGCTAGAGGATTTCTTACTTGTTCGGCAACGCGATTACTGCTCAGGCCCACGTCCTCGGTGATATCCGGACACTCCACTTGAGGTCCGAAGAATGACTTGTACATCTCCTCGTGCGCCAGGCCGAGGAAACATTGAATGGCACGTGGTCCCTCTGGGTTGAACTCCCATAAGCGCAGGGGCCGGTGTTTGCATGGCTGGACTTGACGAACCAGCATAACTTGTATTACTGCAACCAAATTAGAATCTCCCTCGAAGAGATCTCTGATGCGGCTTTGCAGTATAGGCACGTCCTTGGCTGGACCCCAGCTCAGGCCCCCGCTAATCCATGACATTAGTTGTGGTGGGGGGCCCGAGCGGTAAGCGGGGGCAGCTGCCCACTTGGCACTTCGGGGAGCCGTGACGTAGAACCACTCCCGTTGCCATAATTCGGATACCTTTGGAAAGGAACCTTTCGGCCATGGAGCTACTGCCATCTTGCCTATTGATGCACCTCTGCACGCTGCATGCGGCCCCTCGATCACCTTCGGTTGTACTTCAAAGGTCTTGAGCCACAGGCCGAAGTGAGGGGTCACATGGAGGAAGGCCTCACACATGACAATAAATGTCGTGATGTGGAGAAAGGAGTCCGGAGCTAGGTCGTGGAAATCTAGCCCGTAATAGAACATCAAGCCCCTGACGAAAGGATCCACAGTGAGGCCTAGACCTCGGAGGAAGTGGGAGACGAACACAATGTTCTCATTGGGTTCGGGAGTAGGGACGACCTACCCTCGGGCAGGCAGCCGATGCGAAACCTCGGCGGTCAGGTATCTGGCCTCCCTCAACTTCTTAATGTCCTCTTCCGTCACGGAGGAGGGAATCCATCGGCCTTGAAGGCTAGATCCGGACATGATTGAAGATCCGGAGCACCTAACCTGGGCTTTGGGTGTTAGAACTCGAGGCGGGGGAAGGGTTTGGTTGAGCACGAGAGGGAAAAAGCGAAAACCTTGTCCCCTTATAAAGAGGGTGAATATCAAGCGTCCTCTCCGTAGCTGTTTTGGACTTAGCTATAATCTAGGAGTCCTAGACACGGTTGGGTTACCCACGAACCGCATTAATGAGAACCCCGTAATCAGGGGAACACGATCTCTGTTTTGGCGAGATGTGTCAAGAAACCGCCTCGCGTTATGTGTGGAGCTGGTTAAGAGAAGCGGTTCAAATAATCACCAGGCCACGATGTAACGTCATGTTGCCAGGAAAAGCTAGCGGATTAGATCTATGAAAGCATTATTCTCTCTACGGTGGAATGTGGAACTTATTTTGCAGGGTCGGACACTATCCTCGTATTCAACTTCTTCTGTGATGTATTCGGAGAAGGAACCCGCCTTGCAATGCCGAAGACAACTGCGCGCCGGACTCATCGTCATTGAAGCCTAGTTTAGGGGCTACTGAGGGAGTCCTGGATTAGGGGTCTCCAGACAGCCGGACTATCTCCATTGGCCGGACTGTTAGACTATGAAGATACAAGATTGAAGACTTCGTCTCGTGTCCGGATGGGACTCTACTTGGCGTGGAAGGCAAGCTAGGAAATATGTATATGGATATCCCCTCCTTTGTAACCGACCTTGTGTAACCCTGACCCTCTCTGGTGTCTATATAAACCGGAGGGTTTTAGTCCATAGGACAACAATCACAACATACAATCATACTGTAGGCTAGCTTCTAGGGTTTAGCCTCTCTGATCTCATGGTAGATCTACTCTTGTAACACCCATATCTTCAATATTAATCAAGCAGGACGTAGGGTTTTACCTCCATCAAGAGGGCCTGAACCTGGGTAAAACTTCATGTCCCTTGCCTCCTGTTACCATCCGGCCTAGACGCACAGTTCGGGACCAACTACCCGAGATCCGCCGGTTTTGACACCGACAGCGACGCTGCTCGAGAAGAAGGGGAAGAAGGTGCGCCCCTCAAGCTCCGGCTCGTCGGATGCAAGCCGGAGCTCCGTCTTCCCCCACTCGTTGCTCTCCCCCGCTGTCAGCAGGTGCACGGAGGCGAGGCTCTTCTCCATGAGGGTGGGCGCCTCGAGAGCTGGCTCGTACCAAGCCGGTGCCGAGGAAGTCTTGACCTTGCTCGGTGCCATGAGCGGCAGATGCGGAGCAAGGCTTGGGCAGATCTGGAGGTAGCGGCGGCGAAGAGCAAGAAAGGGGATCTGGAGCGAAGCAAGGAAGAAGCAACAAAGGCAAGTGTTGCCTGCGCCAGCCTTTTTGTCAGGTCAAGCAGTTGCCAAGGCAGCATGGGGAAGCAGAGACGCCCACGTCCAATCAACTGCCACGCGCCAATCGAGGCTGCAGGCTTTGGGGGCCCATGGCGCTCCGTACTTGGCCCTTGGCTTCGCCGCGAAGCCAGGCCCGAGCGCACCTTGGGCCCGGGGGCTACTGTCGGCGTTCTGGGAACAGGGGTCCCCAGACTTGCCTGTCTGTGGCCCGCGGCGTGGCTCAGCTAGCAGGCCGTACGTCCAATCTTCACCAACAAAGCATCCAAGACCCTCGCGACGGTCCAAGCCTCGCGAGGCGGACGACGCAAGACCTCCTCGGGAGTAGCCTAGCTAGGCAGGCTCACGAGGAGCAGAGACATCAAGGCAGGGCAAACCTCACGAGGCCCTCGTGACGTGAGCCATGACGCACGGCACCAGGCGGGCGCCAGCGCGTGCAGTGTCCTTGTTTCCTCTTTGGTGCTAAGGAGGCCAGCGCAGGCGAAGAGTACCGAGGCAGCAGGCAAAGGTTGCTATATTGGTGCAACGAGACCAAGACCAGGAGGACGGCAATACAGAGGTCATCATGGAGCCCAAGGCGGCGTCACCACCAGAGCCTTTGGCAGGCGAAAACCACTTTTGTCGGGATAGCTTGTACTAGCTGTCCCCCTTCGAATTAGCCCGCCATTGTTGGCTCCCTTCCCGCTCGATATTTAGGAAGAGGACCAGGGCCAATATAAATAGGGATAGCCACCACCTTAGCAAGGGACGGATGAGCAAGGGACGGACCATTGAGGGGACGGATCATTCAGACCATCCTCACACACACAAGCTCACCAAGCTCAAGAACACCTCAACCTCAGGAGGTTGTTCTTCCCTTGTACTGTTCATCATCAGCCCTAGAGGGAATCCACCACCACCACACTGGAGTAGGGTATTACACCACAACGGTGGCCCGAACCAGTATAAATCTTGTGTCTTTCTTTGTTGCGAGTTCGTCGAGTTCGTCCGCAAGATCTTAGTGAGCTAGGGCGTAGATTGGTAGGAAGCAAAGACTCCGTGTGCACCCCAGTGTTCGAACCTTAAGGGTTTTCCGGAACCCTACATCCGACACCCTCTTAACAGTGTCCATGGGCTCGGCAGCCGAGTTAAGGTTCTGCTTGAGAAGGCCGCTCTGTACTTCTGCTGCTAAGGCAGCTGTGTGCTCTTCTGTACGGAGGGAGCGTTCCGTATTTCCATTGACTTTTATGACGCCACATGGACCGGGCATCTTGAGCTTGAGATAAGCATAGTGTGGTACTGCGTTGAATCGAGCGAACGCAATTTGTCCAAGCAGTGTGTGATAGCTGGTGCGGAAAGGAACGGTATCGAAGATTAACTCCTCGTTTCGGGAGTTGTCCGGAGATCCGAAGACAACCTCTAGTGTGATTGAGCCCGTACAGCGGGCCTCTACACCTGGTATGACTCCTTTGAAGGTAGTCCTGGTGGGCTTGATCCGAGATGGGTTCATGCCCATTTTTCGCGTTGTATCCTGATAGAGCAGATTAAGGATGCTACCTCCATCCATAAGGACGCGAGTCAAGTGGAACCCATCAATTATTGGATCTAGGACAAGTGCGGCTGAGCCACCATGACGGATACTGGTCGGATGATCCCGGCGATCAATGGTGATCGGGCATGACGACCATGGATTAAATTTTGGGGTGACTGGCTCTATCGCGTAGACGTCCCTGAGCGCACGTCCTCGCGATCCGTAGATTGATCTAGTATGTCCTGCTTTATTATTCAGGTTTTTACGGAGGTCATATGTGTGACCGTGGGTTAATTTGCCTCTACCTGTGCGCTGAGGTGGGGTTGGCTGGTGTTCGGCGTGAGTTGCCATTTTTTCTCGACCACGTGGTGGTCGGTCAGCCGCATTGTACAATGGAGGTATGTATTCCGGCGCCTCCTCGTCAAACTGAGGTAGCAATTTGCGCTTTGGGTAGCTTTTGGTTGGTGCTTGAGGCCATATTCTTTGGCTGCTAGGACATCGGTCCGTTTATCAATGAGCAGATCTTGGTTAGCTTGAAGCTGTTGTTGCTTCTTTTCAGGCTCCTTGCAGTGGCAATTAGCTGGCGCTTGAAGCGCTCCTGCTCAAGAGGTTCCTCAGGCACGATGAAATCCTCGGTGCCGAGGTTCACCTCGTCCTCGGAGAGCGGAAGGTAGTTATCGTCCTCTGAACCTTTGTGTGTGGCCTGTTTAACAGGGCTAACCTGCCCGCCTTCCCGTTCATCTTGTTCATTAGTTGTATCGATAGGGTCTTCGTTGTCTTCGACACCTTCTGGAGTGTTGTCTTCTCTTGTGCTGGTGTTGCTGTCTTTACTGCGGCGTGACTTAGAGCGGCGCCGCTGACGCCGGCGCTTGGAATGTATTTCAGAAGGTTTATCCTCAACTGGATCTTCCTTGTCCTCGTCGTTGTTCTCCTTTGTTGCATCCACCATGTATACATCATACGAGGAAGTGGCCGTCCAACGTCCGGTGAACGGCGGGTTCTGGGCCTCTTCTTCTCTGGCATCATTGTCCATACCGCCGATGTCTTCGGAGTCGTAATCAAGTCCGTCCGTCAAATCCTCGACCGTGGCTATGAAGTGGGTGGCGGGTGGGAAGCAAAATTCTCCACCATCAGCCCCTAGTTCGAGCCGGATATAGTTCGGCTGTGAGTCCTCCGCCAAGGACAGTTTTTTAAATGAGTTTAGCACATCGCTCGAAGGCAAGTGCTGGAAGATGTCTGCGACACTGAATTCGAAGATCGACAAACGATCAAGTTCGGCGTCCGCGGGCTCGCGTGGTTCTGAACTTACGACCAGACATGAGTACGGAGTTCCGCTGACAAAAACGTCGTGAGAGGTTAAGTCTATGTGCAGCTCCAACGTCGTGGAATCTGTGGCCTCCGTAGTGGGGTTGATCCTCCCATCCTTGGATGGTGCAGCTTGCTTCGGATCTAGGGCCAGAGCAGTTACAGGGGCAATCTCCTGGATGCGGCAAGATGACAGATTTAGGTCATGATCATCAAGGTGACCGGGAGCGGCTACCGCGGTCTCGAATCCGGTGAAGATCAAGTCTCCATGGATGTCCACAACGTAGTTCAAGCTCCCAAATCTGACCTGATGGCCAGGGGCGTAGTTTTCGATCTGCTCTAGATGGCCAAATGATTTGGCGCGCAGTGCAAAGCTGCCGAACACGAAGATCTGTCCGGGAAGGAAAGTTTCTCCTTGGACAGTGTCATTATTAACGATCGAAGGGGCCATCAAACCTTTTGGCGACAGCACAGTGGAACTCTCAATGAAAGCACCAACGCCGGTTTCAAAACACGGCGGATCTCGGGTAGGGGGTCCCGAACTGTGAGTCTAAGGTCGATGGTAATAGGAGACAAGGGACACGATGTTTACCCAGGTTCGGGACCTCTCTATGGAGGTAATACCCTACGTCCTGCTTGATTGATATTGATGAATAGAAGTACTACAAGAGTTGATCTACCTCGAGATCGTAATGGCTAAACCCTAGAGGTCTAGCTAGTATGGCTATGATAATGAGTCCCCTATCCGGACTAAGTCCACCGGTTTATATAGACACCCGGAGGATCTAGGGTTACATAAGGTCAGTTACAAAGAAAGGAATCTACATATTCGACACCAAGCTTGCCTTCCACGCCAAGGATAGTCCCATCCAGACACGGGTGCAGTCTTCGGTCTTCATATCTTCACAGCCCATCAGTTCAGCCCACGGCCAACAGGCCGGACGCCGGAGGACCCCTTAGTCCAGGACTCCCTCAGCTGCACCTGCGACCACGCTTGGCGGGGTAGAGGAAGCAAAGATACAAGACTACCCGAGCAACACTGAAGCCAGAGGCGCAAAGAGCAAAGGGACAAGATGGGTTTCCCTCGGAAGAGCCTTGCCGGGGACGACCTACGCTGCCCCGGCACGAGCGTTGCCAGGGCAACTTTCCCAACACCATCGAGACCGCCACCTTTGAGCCTGAGAATTATGATGCCATCGACAACGTCAAGACCAAGGCTCGGGAGCGCCTCCATGGTGGCATGCAGATCATTGTGATGAACAGAGGCCTGCAACACTAGACAAGAACCAGAAGACGAAGCCCCCCCGGCAAGACCCTTGCCGGGGATGCCCACAAGACCCCGGCATGATCCTTGTCGGGGCCTCGACAAGACCCTAGCCGGGGACATCTGCAGGGTCACAACCAGGCCCGCACTTATCCAAATTTCACTGCCCCATGGTCGTTCCGACGCAGCAGCCAGCCTGTCAACTAGGCATGCACCTACGTGGCAGCATGCAGCTCCTAGGCCAACCAGGCAAGCACCTGTGTGGTGGCACGCAGATCTTCGAGAAGACCCTGCCACCGCACTAGCGCAGCAGCCAGCCGGCCAGCATGGCGCTGCATGCCTTGTCAGCTTGGACGCGCGTCGAAGCGAAGCGAGGTGGCGACAGACGAGACGAGCTTCCTTGCCGTCCCCGATAAAGTTAGAGGGCACGTCGGCAGCGCATTAAATGTGTGTGTCCTATGGTTCCTAAAGATAGACTTGGACACTGTAGACACTTTCCACCTCCTGTGTGCCACTGTGGTTACCCCCTTTGACTATAAAAGGAGGGTCGAGGCGTAGTGAGGACGGATTCGGACTTTTTGGGCTAGGCATGCACTGCAGCTAGTTCAAGGACCCAAGAACACCAAATATACACCAAAGCAGGATTAGGGTATTACGCATCATTTGCGGCCCGAACCTGGATAAAATTCCCCCGCGTTCATCTTCTAAACCCACTCTTTCCATAGCTCCACGCCCCGTCAGCCACAGTAGGGATTCCCTGTGATCCCATAGGTGTCATTAACCCCGATAGTGTCCACTAACACGACACTTCCTGTGGCCAAGATTTTTAGGTTTGAAAATTTCTGGGTTGATATGCCTGGTTTTATGCATTGTGTAAAGAAATTATGGGACTCACCGGTTTTTGCTAATCTATCTGCATCTGCTATTGTCACTAAAAAATTTAAGCGTTTAAGGTATGACTTGAAGGTTTGGAGCAATAAATTATCCTACATCAAGAAGCTAACTGTTGATTGTAGCAAGGTGATCCTCCACTTTGATCAACTGGAAGAAGTCCGGCATCTGACCAGACCTGAGTTCAATTTTAGGAGAATTGTTAAGTTTCACTATGAGCATCTGTGAAAGATTCATTATATATACTTGAAACAGAGGTGCACTATTCGATATATTAAGGTTGGGGAGGAAAACTCAAAATTCTTCCATGGTATGGCCTCAGAGCGAATGAGGAAGAATTATATCTCCAGTTTGAAAACCAATGGAATGGTACATCCAGTGACTGACCATTCACAGATGGAGGGAATTCTTTGGGCCTCATTTAAATCCAGGATGGGCCAGGCCCAAGGGATATCTATGGGCTATGATTTGGACCAATTAATATAGCCAGTCCTAGGCTTGGAGGAGCTATATTTGCCATTTACAGATGAGGATATTAAAAAGGTCTTGAAGGAATTTCTAGTTGATCGGGCACCTGGTCCTGATGGCTTTAATGGGATGTTTGTCAAACGTTGTTGGCCCATAATTGAGAAGGATTTCTTGAGGCTTATTAGGGATTTTTATGAGGGGAAATTATCACCTGAAAACATTAATGGTTCTCTCATCACTCTCATCCCCAAGATCATTTCTCCTGAATGACCAGGTGTTTTTTGACCCATATCCCTCACCAACACTTGTTTAATTTTTTTAACTAAGTTGTTGGTGAACAGGTTGCAGAAAGTGATACTTCAATGTATACACAAGAACCAATATGGATTTCTCAAAGGTAGATTAATTCAAGACTGTCTAGCATAGGCTTTTGAGTATATTCATCGGTGTAAGCAATCCAAGAGGCCAATCATAATTCTCAAACTGGATGTTGCCAAAGCTTTTGATACTATGGAGCATGAGGTCATTCTTCAGATGCTGAAACATAAAGGGTTTGATGATAAGTGGTTGGGCTAGGTTAAGGAAATTATTTCAACAAGTTCCTCCTCTGTTCTGCTTAATGGTATTCCTGGGAAGCAATTTAAATGCTAGTGTGGAGTTAGACAGGGTGATCCTCTTTCACTTAGCAGAAAAGTCAACGTGAAGATTAGCAATAAGTGAATGCTATAGAGGACTAAAAACTCAAATATATATAGCCAATGAAGAACACAAACGGAAAGAGTGAAGACTATGCGAAGTTGAAGAATTTGAACAACTGAGTAATTTCAAAACTGAAGAAATACTCAAATTGAAGATTTTCAACTTTTGTTGGTGGCGTGACCCACCGTATAAGAATAATGATTTCAGACGCCGCGTACAATTGTCGTAGGGCTCTGAGAACCAAATTGTTCGTTAACTTCTTCACACTTAGAGGGTTCGTCTTCATTGATTGAAGAAAAACGTTACTTCGTGTGTTGCACATCTGAGTCATCAATTTGCATAAGTGTTAGGATGTGTGTCCTTTTCAAAGAACATTCGAAGATTCTAGGATATTTAGCTCACACCGCAACTTGATAAACCTCTTCTCATCCAAGGGCTTTGTGAAGATATCGGCTAGATGTTCTTCAGTCTTCACGTGCTCGATAGAGATGTCGCCCTTCAACACATGATCACGAAGAAAATGATGACGAATCTGAATGTGCTTTGTCTTCGAGTGCTGAACTGGGTTATGAGAAATCTTGATGGCACTCTCATTGTCATAGTAGAGAGGCACATTCTTCATGTTGATGCCATAGTCCTTGAGGGTTTGCTTCATCCATAGTAATTGAGCACATCATGAACCAACAGCAATGTACTCGGCTTCAGTAGTAGAAAGTGATACGTGGTTTTGCTTCTTCGAGGACCAACATACCAAAGATCGTCCGAGGAAATGGCATGTGCCTGATGTTGACTTGCGGTCCACACGATCACCAGCATAGTCAGAGTCAGAATATCCAATGAGATCAAAGCCGAGCCCTTGGAATTCCATAATCCGAGTGTTGGTGTGTGAGATAGATATCGAAGAATATGCTAAATAGCCTTATGGTGTGATTCCTTCGATGTAGCTTAAAAACGGGCACACATGCAAACACTAAGCATAATATCTGGCTTAGATGCACATAGATACAATAAAGAGCCAATCATGGAGCGCTATACCTTTTGATCGAAGTCAATACCATTTTCATCAGTGCATAGATGGCTGAGGGAGTCCTGGATTGGGGGGTCTCCAGACAGCCGGACTATATCCTTTGGCCGCACTGTTATACTATGAAGATACAAGATTGAAGACTTCGTCTCGTGTCCGGATGGGACTCTACTTGGCATGGAAGGCAAGCTTGGCAATACGTATATGGATATCCCCTCCTTTGTAACCGACCTTGTGTAATCCTAACCCTCTTCGGTGTCTATATAAACCGGAGGGTTTTAGTCCGTAGGACAACAATCACAACATACAATCATACCGTAGGCTAGCTTCTAGGGTTTAGCCTCTCTGATCTCGTGGTAGATCTACTCTTGTACTACCCATATCATCAATATTAATCAAGCAGGACATAGGGTTTTACCTCCATCAACAGAGCCCGAACCTGGGTAAAACTTCATGTCCCCTGCCTCCTGTTACCATCCGCCTAGACGCACAGTTCGGGACCCCCTACCCGAGATCCGCCGGTTTTGACACCGACAATGGCCATTTGTGGGCATAGGGATTTTGACGCCTTTGCAATCTTGCATGCCGAATTTCCTCAACACCGTTGAAGAATTTTGAGGTATTTCTCCTGAGGTATGAAGATGTCGTTGCGTTGTTGATGAATTTGGAGAGCTAAGAATAATTTCAATTCTCCCATCATAGACATTTGATATTCCTCACTCATCATATAGGCAAATTCATCAGTGTAATGTTGGTTAGTACAACCAAAGATAATATCATCAACATATATTTGGCACACGAATAATTCATCATCATAGGTTTTGGTGAAAAGAGTTGGGTCAAGTGAACCTGGTTTGAAAACTTTCTTCATGAGGAATTCCTTCAAAGTATCATACCACGCCCGAGGGGCCTGCTTGAGGCCATAGAGGGCCTTACTGTGTCTGAAGACTTCGTCAGGATGCTTTGGATCTTCAAAACCCGGGGGTTGAGCAACATATACTTCTTCCTCAAGCTTACAATTGAGGAATGCACTTTTCACATCCATTTGATATAAGATGATATTATGATGGTTAGCATAAGCAAGTAATATGCGAATAGCGTCAAGTCTAGCAATAGGTACAAAAGTTTCATTGAAATCAATTCCTTCAACCTGTTTGTAGCCTTAAGCTACAAGCCGTGCCATATTCCTCACCAAAAGGCCATTTTCATCTTGCTTGTTGCATTAAATCCATTTGGTGCCGGTGATATTGTGCTTGCGAGGGTCTGGTCGCTTGAAAAGTTCCCAGAGATTATTGAGCTCGAATTGCTGTAATTCCTCTTGCATCGCTTGAATCCACTCGGGCTCCAAAAATGCCTCATCTACTTTGGTGGGCTCTGTGATAGAGACAAAAGTAAAGTGCCCACAAAAGTTAGACAAATGTGAAGCTTTTGAGCGTGTGAGAGGACCTGGTGCCTTGATGTCATTGATGATTCTCTCAATCTGCACTTCATTAGCAATGCGAGGATGAGCGTGTTGACGACGTTGAGGGGGCTCTGCATTTTCTTCAGAGCCATTTTCTTCAGGTGCACCAGTGTGATGTTCTTCACATTCTTGAATGACTTCTTCAGAAGATTCTTCGGTAGGAATGACATCCTCAGTGGCCTTGAAGTTAATGGATTCCTCGAGTGGTATTTCATCTAGCACAGGAGGTAGGTGCTCTCTTTGCGAGCCATTAGTTTCATCGAACCGCACATCTACAGTTTTAACAACCTTGTGGTGATAGGTGTTAAAGACTCTATAGGTGTGCGAGTCCTTTCCGTAACCAAGCAAAAAACCTTCATGTGCTTTCGGTGCAAATTTAGAATTGTGATGAGGATCTCTAATCCAACATTTAGCACCGAAGACTTTGAAATAACTCACATTGGGTTTCTTATCAGTGAGGAATTCATATGATGTTTTTTTGAAGAATTTGTGAAGATATACCCTGTTGATGATGTGGCATGCAGTATCAATTGCCTCAGGCCAGAAGCAAGGAGGCATCGTGTATTCATCAAGCATAGTGCGAGCCATCTCAAAAAGAGTCATGTTCTTGCGCTCCACGATGCGATTCTGCTGAGGAGTATAAGGAGCAGATAACTCGTGAGTAATACCAAGTTCATCAAAACCAGTATTCTTGAACTCGAAACCATTGTCACTTCTGATGTGCTTGATCTTCACACCAAAGTTGGTTGAAGCCCTCGAGGAAAATTGTTTGACGACTTCCTGCACTTTAGTTTTGTAGGTGATGATATGCACCCATGTGTAACGAGAATAGTCATCAACAACAACAAAGCCATATAAAGATGCAACATTAGTGAATGTGGCATAATGAGTAGGGCCAAAGAGATCCATGTGAAGAAATTCAAATGGACGAGTGGTAGTCATGATGGTCTTTGAGGGATGCTTGGCCTTGGTCATCTTTCCAGCTTCACAAGCTCCGCACAGGTGATCCTTGCGGAATTTGACATTCTCGATGCCAATGACATGCTTCTTCTTCACGAGAGTGTGCAAGTTCCTCATGCCAGCATGACCAAGTCGTCGATGCCATAACCAGCCTTCTGAAGCTTTTGCAAGTAGACATGTAGCAGGTTGTGGTCCTGTAGAGAAATCAACAATATACAAATCTCCTCTCCTAAAGCCTTCGAAGACTTTGGAATTGTCAGCTTCCACAATCACAACACAGCGATACTTGCCAAACACAACAACCATATCAAGATCACAAAGCATTGAGACAGGCATGAGGTTGAAACCTAAGGACTCGACAAGCATGACTTTGTCCATGTGTTGATCCTTTGAGATTGCAACCTGACCTAGACCCAATACCTTGCTTTTTCCTTTGTCAGGGTAGGTGATATGCTTTAGATGCGATGGAGATAAAGAAGTGTCCATCAATAAGTTCCTATCACCAGTCATGTGATTTGTACATCCATTGCCGAGGACCCACTCAGTGGCTTTGGGTTGATCATCCTGCAGATGAATTAGTGCATCTTATGAACTTGTATACTTCAGTAGTGAATAATATGACATCAAATTCATTAGATCAATTTCATCAAGCAATAGACTAGATATAGTATTATGAGGACGTGAGAAATGAAAATTCATTTCTTCATGATTAGCTTGCGTCCTTTCAAGCATATTCAGGTCTCCAGCAAATTCTTCAGACGTTTAAGTTCGTCTTGAGACCTGACCCTGCATAAGAGATTAGTTCTTTTTCTTCACCACCCACATCTGGAAGGGTGGCAAAGAGTTCATCATTCTGTGAGCTCCATAAGAGAAAGGTGGCATTGAAGCCAGTCCACTTCGTTTCAAAGAAGAGGGGTTAGAGTAAGCATATGAATAAGCAAAGAAATTCTTCGACGACTTATGAACATAATGATTTGAAGAATAATGCACATATTCATAACCCTTAGATCTTCCCTGCGAAACAGAAGTGTTAGCACGATGATGTTCATATGAAGATCTGGATCCATATTAGGAATTTGATCCTTTTGAGTGTAACACCCCAAAAATTTAACCAGGTTTTAGTTATTAAAATTTTGCCAAGAGTTTAAAATTTTTGCCTGCAAGAATATCCCTGTTGATTTCAAAACTTTTCTTTTAATATTAAGGAGTTTTTCCCAAGTGGATCCTTCCAAAACATATTGGACTTATTTTCCCTCTCATTTAAAAACATCTCTCAATCAGGAGATTTATTTATAAAATTATTTCACCCTGAACTTTATTCATTAAAATGAGTTGTTTTAAAATTTGGAGCTCTTTTTGAACTACAACCTTTTGATATATTTAACTAAAAATTTCACCAAAATTTGGAGATATCATGTGCTGTCTCTAAATCACTTTTGTGCAATAATATATTTCATTCATTGGATATTTCTTTAAAACTTCTACCAAAATTAGGGGAGGTCAGTAGGAGCATATTATTCCACTTTGTGCAAAAACCTAGTGCTGTTCTTTGAAAATTTTGAGTGAATCAACCTCGTTTTCATTCTGGTCCAGCCCTGTGATTTCTACTGCAACCCTATTTATTTTTGCTCCAATGATCTTGTGTTTTCTCCTACTTGTAGACAGCCCTACCAAACCCCTAAATCCAGGAGCATGCAACCATTGGATTAATTTTGGTTCATGAAATAATGTCATTTATTTCCTGTCCAGAAATGTAGTTTTGCAAAACTTGCACTAACAAGTTTGTGCATTTCACAAACTAACCTCACCACCCTCTTGTATATCTAAGGAGACCCTGATCTGGAGAATTTGGCCCCTCCAAGAAGAGCCTAGGTGCCTGTGGCATTTTGTCAAACACCTGGAGAGCATGACCAGTTTTGACATGAGTTTTGGCATTGCACTGTGAGCTTGCACCTTTGATCAAACAAGCATGTCCACTAGACTCCCCGTTACTCCTAACCTAGATCTGCTAAATGCCAGCCTCACCCAAGCTCTGTAGCATGCTCTGGCATTACGTGGAGCACATCCCGTGCATGCCCAGGGCGCGAGCAGAGCGTGCGTTTGGCACGCACGTGCGCCGAGCCGACACGCTGGCCCCCCTGGTTTTGGCCCGCTCTGCAGCACCACGCCACGCACTCCCCTCCTCGCAGCAACGCGCCAAGCCGCCCTGGCAGCCTACAGCAACACCGACAGAGCTTTTGGCGGCACACTGGCATCCGCAGCGCGCCTCTGACACGGTCGGCGCCGCCAAAACCACCTCCGCTCGCCAGCTCGCCCTTGGAGCAGTGCCCACTCGTCCGCTAGCTCTTGCCATCATCCCCAGCCACGCCACGTTGCCCTGCAAGCTACAGAGAGGCGGTTCGCCGGAGAGCTTATCCGGCCGCCGCGGAACCGACCTCGACGAGCTATAAAAGGAGGCCCCCGAGCTTCCCCGAGCACACAGGCAACCTTAGAATGCTCCCCTAGTTCTCCTATGGCAGCCAATCGACCCGGGGAGGTCTTCTTCCCCACCTCCGGCAACTGCGGCCGCCACCACTGCCCTGGCCAATTCGGCACCACCAGGGCCTCCCCCTCTCCGTTCTCTCCGCCAAGAGCTTCCTCATCCTCCCGTGAACCTTTCCCACTACTCGATTTCGATCGGGGCTCACTGCGGGAGAATTTCCACTCCGCCCCCGAAGCCTCCTCCGCCGCGAAGCTCGCCGACGGCAGCTCCCTCCGTCCCCACCGGCCTGGCAACCACCGGGAGGACGCACTGGAGTGGCGCATCCATCCCCGCCCTCGGGGCCCCGCGAGGAGCTGCCAGTCGCCGGCGACGATCGCCTGAGCTCCGCCTCCGCTCGGGACAGGGGAAGGAGGGGGAAAGAGAGACTAGTCAAACTTGACTAGTGGGACTCTCTGGACCCACTGTCAGCGACCCCGTGCCTGTCCACGTGGGATTAAGTGAAGGCGTAATCCCCCCAGTACGTTTCCCCCGCTCCGAAAGCGTATTCCCCTCCGAAACGTTTTCTTTTCTGTTTTATTTAAATAACAGATTTTGACCAGAACTTTGACTGGCTATACCTTTTTAAATACAACTCCAAATGAAATGATTCTTTTTCCTACCTCTCTCAAATTTCACCTAGTTTATTTTAAGATTTATTTGAAAAAAATTCAGAACAACTTTTGGTGCTGTTTTTATTTTGTGTGTTAATTCTTTTATATTGCTAAAATAGGATTTTTGAAGAGAGGAGAAATGTTTCAAGTTTTGGAGTGCACCCTGCCTTTCCACACATTGAAGGCAAGCATTCTGAATCCCGGCATAATATTTTTGGTGTGATCGTTGATACATTTATAACAGCACCGCATTTCGAAGGACTTGTTATTTCATGTAGTATGATCATATGCATGAGTGCATATTAGTGATTTCCATGCTGTTGGAAATGAACACACTTGTGATGATAATCATCCTCATGTGCCTTGCATGCATACCGGCAGGAACCCGGGAAAACCTCTGCCTTGGGTAGGCATGAGTTTGTCACCGGTCTCCGTCAGGACGGTTATGTCTGGTATGGCATGGTAAGGTGATATGAGCGGTGACTCTGTTGGATGAAATATATTCGTTATACTAACCATGCAGGGAATACTTAAACCTCCTGAGTCGACCGTAGATCAAGTCTTGTTCCAGTAACCCCCATACTTGTTTCGTACTACCACTCGTCTCTACAGCAAGTAGAGTACGGTTCAGTAAGTTGTCAACCTCTTTCTAGCACACACCGTACAGAGAGAACATGGTGGAAGATACCGGTTGTAGCTGGTAGGCAGGCCACCTGGTCCGGGGGCATGGGTGTTTCCAGTTGGGACCGAGAGGGGAGGCCACCCCTTAGAGCGCGCGATATAAATTTGATCCCATGCTACGCAAGGTTGTAGCCTCCCCACTTAGAGTTTGCTTGACAGGTGTCGTGGGTGATTCCAGACACGTGTGAGTTAAGCTGGTGTGTGCAAGTTAGGTGTGTTTTCAACAAAAAGACCGTAGACGGAATTAGTCCCGATGGACTAAAGAAATCCGTTACTCGTGGGTAAAGAGTACACCCTCTGCAGAGAATAAACCTATTCGAATAGCCGTGTCCATGGTTAAGGATTACAGTCTGGGATGGGTCAGGTGTCGGTCTTAGTGTCGGTCTTCGGAGGTGAAACTGTTAACCAGAACTGGAACTACTACCTGTGACTTGTGATAATTATGATTATTATTATTGTTGACTAACCCGTGATATTATTGTTATTATCGAGTATCTCTGGGATGGTTCTACCTCCGGGATATTCACTATGATTGTTTATTTTAAAGCCCTTTATGTGGTGTCGCTCAGACGCCCGACTGTGGCATTTCTTTTAAAGCCCTTTATGTGGTGTCGCTCAGACGCCCGACTGTGGCATTTCTTTTAAAGCCCTTTATGTGGTGTCGCTCAGACGCCCGACTGTGGCATTTCTTTTAAAGCCCTTTATGTGGTGTCGCTCAGACGCCCGACTGTGGCATTTCTTTTAAAGCCCTTTATGTGGTGTCGCTCAGACGCCCGACTGTGGCATTTCTTTTAAAGCCCTTTATGTGGTGTCGCTCAGACGCCCGACTGTGGCATTTCTTTTAAAGCCCTTTATGCGGTGTCGCTCAGACGCCCGACTGTGGCATTTCTTTTCAAGCCCTTTATGTGGTGTCGCTCAGACGCCCGACTGTGGCATTTCTTTTAAAGCCCTTTATGTGGTGTCGCTCAGACGCCCGACTGTGGCATTTCTTTTAAAGCCCTTTATGTGGTGTCGCTCAGACGCCCGACTGTGGCTTTGCTTGTTATTTATTTCATAAATTTTAATACTACTATGTTATTGCAATTTTATAAATAACTTGCTTGCACGCATCAGAGATTTATTTATCTTTTGTGACTGACGTCATGAGCATAAAATATTTTCAGCACATCATTGTTATATTATACCTGTGTTCATAATGTTTGCGAGTACATTCAAAGTACTCACTGGCTTGTCCCTGGCTATTGTCTTGGCCAGATTTTCTTGCATGAAGAGGAGCGACGCGATGACAGCCCCGGAACCTAAGTAATGGAGATAGCAGCCTCGCGAAGATAGGAGTTAACCTGGTCAGCTGCTCCCGTGGGAATTGGAGTCCCATAGACACTGATGTTTCACAACCCGCTTCCGCCATCAACCACTAGAAACCATTTGTTGTACTCACAGGCCAGAATGGTCTTGTACTACATATGTTGTATTCTGCTTGGAATTTCTGTATCAAGTTGGAGCCTCATCAGCTAACAGTAATCCTGGGGCTGATGAGCACGACGGTCTTTTCTGGAAATTTATTACCCAGAAAACCGGTCGTGACAGACTTGGTATCAGAGCCAGGCTGACCATTGGCTAATCCTATCTTAGCCGGGTCTATAAACTTAGGCAAACCAACCCACCAAACCATAACCAAACCCCAGCCAAGCTTCTCGTGCAAGATAGCCACACAGTGACCCAACACCTTTTGGCAGTCGATGCCCAACCTATCAACCTAACCTGTCACTCATGCGCCAGTGACCGGCCCCTAAATAGTCCTTTCTCGCAAGCGTGCGAAGGAAGACTCCGTCCCCTTTTTCCTATAAAAAGGGGCACACTAGTCCCAACACAGCACATCGCAGCCTCTACCCCAAACCGAGCCACAATGCCTGGCCCTATCGTGCGCAATGAAACCACAGCAACCAACCTTGGAGGTTTTGTGACCATACTCGCAAACCTCACCCGTCGTGCCTATGCGTTAGAAGAGCCACCAGAATTTGTTGTGTACCAAGGACCCATGAGCGGTGAAGACCGTCAATTTTGGGCCACTGTGCACATCTACGGTAGGGGACCGTCACCCGAGCGCCCCTACAGGTTCACCGGAAGAACAACTTCCTTCGAGCCACAAGCCATCCAGCTAGCCGCTCGAGAAGCTATAGTTCATCTCAGGCACTTGTCGCCCAGAGTAAACTGTCGCTCGTTCCACTACTACCCCAGACGTGAAGGGTATGGTAGACCACCCCAAATTGCCAACGGAGATCACGAGACGGACCCCGCATTGTTGCACCTAGTGCGCTATGTAAGTGCACTAGAGGCACTGTTCGACCAGATCACTATTGATCTAATCGCAGCTCGTGGAGAGCTGGTTCGTCGAGCCCCGTCGAGAGAAGAGAACGAGCCCAATGCCGACAACCCAGTCGTGCTGTTTGGACACCCGATCGAGTCCCTGAGGCCTGCCCCAGCCATCGGCCAAGGTGCTGCGATAACCCCAGAGGTGCTTCGTCGCATATTGGGAGCACACTCCAACGGGGTTGTGGCCAACAATCCCCGCGATGGTCATCATCACTACCCCGACCCTGCAGTTCCTCCGCCATCTCCGACTAATCTCGGCAGTGAGACACGTGGAGAAGCCTCGACATCCACCAGGCACGCCCGTTTAGACATAAATGAGGTAGACTAAGCCGTATGAGTAGTACCGAGTCTCAGTGTATCCTCACTTTGTAATCGTGCGACCGTGTATATTAACGCAGCCTGTCGTTGTGCCTCTGTTTTAATAGTGGCCTTGCATTTTTGGTCAGCGCATAGTTGCATATTTTCCGGGCACAACTACCAAAACCAACCCGACGACAACCACAGTAACACGTCTCTTTATGAGATATGTGTATCTCTGACACTGACCTGACCTTTGGAGCTAAGCTGGCAAATTTATTACCTTTCACCACGGTAAAATGATCCGGCTCCATTGCTATATAAAGGCCACCTTGTGACCTTACCCAGCAACCCTCACTTTGTGCACCACACTCACAACTTTTTCCTGTCATGCCGAGCCCCAGCATTCATCTGAGAACCCCAGATACAACCCCAGGTAGCTTTGTCAAAATATTGTGGGATTTTACCCGCAGTACCATGGGTTCTACCCAGCCACCTCAGTACGAGCTGTTCAAATCAAGGATCACCCCATCCACCTCGGAATGTTGGGCAGCAGTACACATTCCTCCTGTAGACCCCAACCAAGATCCAACGGAAGTTTCCTTCATGCGGAAATCTATGCCAACCCCACACCTGGCCATAGAAGCTGCTGCGAAAGAAACGATTGCTCGCCTTCGATCCGCTGTACCCTATGCCCGCGAACGAGGATATTATTACTTTCCGAGCCGTGCAGCACCCGGAGAAGTAACATCTTTTCTCGGTGGACGCATTGAGAGAGACCCAGTGCTAGCCAACCTTATCCAGTACATCATTGCTCAAGAGCATTTGAACCAGCGAGTGATGGATTATCTCCAGAGCCTCGCAGATTTAAGTCCTCAGATTGCCATCGGCAGATCACTGAGACCCGACCCGGAGATACGCATACATCGACTGGTCAATCCACTGCCTCCGATAGAAGAGGAGTGTATCCCAGTACCAGAGACATTTTATCAGGACCCCGTCCAGTTGCCGTTTCCATTTTAGAACATCGCTGCGGTGTTCATTATTGCAACATTTATTTATGTGTGTGACTTATGCGTGATACCCTGAGTTTGTACGACGAGTCAATTATTTGGCTTCTACTAATGTGTGTAGTTTTTGTTGTGGTTTATGCTCCTTTAAATTAACTGTTTTTCCCTCGCAAAATCCTGGAGTGAGATTTCTTTTCCCTGAGTTGCTACACCTGCCCCTTCTCACGACGTGGATTATTTAATTTCACACAGCACCACGCAGCAGACTCACAACCATAATCATTCGGACACATACACTGTTTGCAAAACTTTGCAACAGTGTTGCATCCAGCTAATCACCCCCTAACAACAGTTAGCACCCGGCACACCCCATCTACTCCTCATGATCACCACCACCGCGGAGAGCCAACACCCGAGCCGCAGCGTCGCAACACTCGTCGAGGATCATCGCGCACAGGAGCACAGAGAACCCCAGTAGTGTCGCCAGCCCTCCAAATATCAGGATCACAAACCAGTCCGGCATCGCCTCCGCCATTAGAGCCTCACCCGAGCTTCTGTAAGCAGTAATGGAGAAAGAAGGAGGAGGAGAAGTGAGGCCAGGTGTGAGGAAGAAGAGAGAGGCACCCCGGCCATTTTTATAGCTCGAGCTCGGTGTACGGTGGGCGAAGTCCACCAACGCCGCTCGTCGCCGATCGCCGGTGTTCGGAGTCGAATCCGCGAGCAGTGCCGACAGCGCGCTGGCCCGCGAGGTGAGTGCACGCTGCACCGGCAGCTAGCACGCCGCGCACTACCACGGTACGGCCTAGATGCCCTACGCGCTAGGCATCGCCGGTGGAGAAAGCGCGAGAAAGCGCGCGGGAGAGAGGAAGAAGAGAGAACCAGAGGGAGAAGAGGAGACTGACAGTGGACCCCGGGTCCACCTGTCAGCCAGAGGGAGCACTGTGCTCTCGGGTACGACCAGCGTATATCTAAATTTAGGAGTTATTCTAAATTTATATCCAGCGTAGAAATCTCACGATTTTGTCCCGAACCGTAGACTCTTCCACGCAGCACCAGTTTTCACACTGTGATTTTTTTCACCACTTATTGCCCTCTCACTAAAGCCACATCTTTATTGCGTAATATTTTCTTAACACGGCTTTTAGGAAATCTCGAGGAGGAGATTTTTTCTTAAGGGGGGTAGTATTGTAACACCCCAAAAATTTAACCAGGTTTTAGTTATTAAAATTTTGCCAAGAGTTTAAAATTTTTGCCTGCAAGAATATCCCTATTGATTTCAAAACTTTTCTTTTAATATTAAGGAGTTTTTCCCAAGTGGATCCTTCCAAAACATATTGGACTTATTTTCCCTCTCATTTAAAAACATCTCTCAATCAGGAGATTTATTTATAAAATTATTTCACCCTGAACTTTATTCATTAAAATGAGTTGTTTTAAAATTTGGAGCTCTTTTTGAACTACAACCTTTTGATATATTTAACTAAAAATTTCACCAAAATTGGGAGATATCATGTGATGTCTCTAAATCACATTTGTGCAATAATATATTTCATTCATTGGATATTTTGAGTTCTACACCATGTTTTCAAATCTGGTCCAGTGGGCAATTTTACACTGCAACCTATTTAAATATTTCTTTAAAACTTCTACCAAAATTAGGGGAGGTCAGTAGGAGCATATTATTCCACTTTGTGCAAAAACCTAGTGCTGTTCTTTGAAAATTTTGAGTGAATCAACCTCGTTTTCATTCCGGTCCAGCCCTGTGATTTCTACTGCAACCCTATTTATTTTTGCTCCAATGATCTTGTGTTTTCTCCTACTTGTAGACAGCCCTACCAAACCCCTAAATCCAGGAGCATGCAACCATTGGATTAATTTTGGTTCATGAAATAATGTCATTTATTTCCTGTCCAGAAATGTAGTTTTGCAAAACTTGCACTAACAAGTTTGTGCTTTTCACAAACTAACCTCACCACCGTCTTGTACATCTAAGGAGACCCTGATCTGGAGAATTTGGCCCCTCCAATTAGAGCCTAGGTGCCTGTGGCATTTTGTCAAACACCTGGAGAGCATGACCAGTTTTGACATGAGTTTTGGCATTGCACTGTGAGCTTGCACCTTTGATCAAACAAGCATGTCCACTAGACTCCCCGTTACTCCTAACCTAGATCTGCTAAATGCCAGCCTCACCCAAGCTCTGTAGCATGCTCTGGCATTACGTCGAGCACATCCCGTGCACGCCCAGGGCGCGAGCAGAGCGTGCGTTTGGCACGCACGTGCGCCGAGCCGACATGCTGGCCCCCCTGGTTTTGGCCCGCTCTGCAGCACAAAGCCACGCGCTCCCCTCCTCGTAGCAACGCGCCAAGCCGCCCTGGCAGCCTACAGCAACGCCGACAGAGCTTTTGGCGGCACATCGGCGTCCGCAGCGTGCCTCTGCCACGGTCGGCGCCGCCAAAACCACCTCCGCTCGCCAGCTCGCCCTTGGAGAAGTGCCCACTCGTCCGCTAGCTCCTGCCGTCATCCCCAGCCACGCCACGTTGCCCTGCAAGCTACAGAGAGGCGGTTCGCCGGAGAGCTTATCCGGCCGCCGCGGAACCGACCTCGACGAGCTATAAAAGGAGGCCCCCGAGCTTCCCCGAGCACACAGGCAACCTTAGAATGCTCCCCTAGTTCTCCTATGGCAGCCAATCGACCCGGGGAGGTCTTCTTCCCCACCTCCAGCAACTGCGGCCGCCACCACTGCCCTGGCCAATTCGGCACCACCAGGGCCTCCCCGTCTCCGTTCTCTCCACCAAGAGCTTCCTCATCCTCCCGTGAACCTTTCCCACTACTCGATTTCGATCGGGGCTCACTGCGGGAGAATTTCCACTCCGCCCCCGAAGCCTCCTCCGCCGTGAAGCTCGCCGGCGGCAGCTCCCTCCGTCCCCACCGGCCTGGCAACCACCGGGAGGACCGCACTGGAGTGGCGCATCCATCCCCACCCTCGGGGCCCCGCGAAGAGCTGCCAGTCGCCGGCGACGATCGCCTGAGCTCCGCCTCCGCTCAGGACAGGGGAAGGAGGGGGAAAGAGAGACTAGTCAAACCTGACTAGTGGGACTCTCTGGACCCACTGTCGGCGACCCCGTGCCTGTCCACGTGGGATTAAGTGAAGGCGTAAATCCCCCAGTACGTTTCCCCCGCTCCGAAAGCGTATTCCCCTCCGAAATGTTTTCTTTTCTGTTTTATTTAAATAACAGATTTTGACCAGAACTTTGACTGGCTATAACTTTTTAAATACAACTCCAAATGAAATGATTCTTTTTCCTACCTCTCTCAAATTTCACCTAGTTTATTTTAAGATTTATTTGAAAAAAATACAGAACAACTTTTGGTGCTGTTTTTATTTTGTGTGTTAATTCTTTTATATTGCTAAAATAGGATTTTTGAAGAGAGGAGAAATGTTTCAAGTTTTGGAGTGCACCCTGCCTTTCCACACATTGAAGGCAAGCATTCTGAATCCCGGCATAATATTTTTGGTGTGATCGTTGATACATTTATAACAGCACCGCATTTCGAAGGACTTGTTATTTCATGTAGTATGATCATATGCATGAGTGCATATTAGTGATTTCCATGCTGTTGGAAATGAACACACTTGTGATGATAATCATCCTCATGTGCCTTGCATGCATACCGGCAGGAACCCGGGAAAACCTCTGCCTTGGGTAGGCATGAGTTTGTCGCCGGTCTCCGTCGGGACGGTTATGTCTGGTATGGCATGGTAAGGTGATATGAGCGGTGACTCTGTTGGATGAAATATATTTGTTATACTAACCATGCAGGGAATACTTAAACCTCCTGAGTCGACCGTAGATCGAGTCTTGTTCCAGTAACCCCCATACTTGTTTCGTACTACCACTCGTCTCTACAGCAAGTAGAGTACGGTTCAGTAAGTTGTCAACCTCTTTCTAGCACACACCGTACAGAGAGGCCATGGTGGAAGATACCGGTTGTAGCTGGTAGGCAGGCCACCTGGTCCGGGGGCATGGGTGTTTCCGTTGGGACCGAGAGGGGAGGCCACCCCTTAGAGCGCGCGATATAAATTTGATCCCATGCTACGCGAGGTTGTAGCCTCCCCACTTAGAGTTTGCCTGACAGGTGTCGTGGGTGATTCCAGACACGTGTGAGTTAAGCTGGTGTGTGCAAGTTAGGTGTGTTTTCAACAAAAAGACCGTAGACGGAATTAGTCCCGATGGACTAAAGAAATCCGTTACTTGTGGGTAAAGAGTACACCCTCTGCAGAGAATAAACCTATTCGAATAGCCGTGTCCATGGTTAAGGATTACAGTCTGGGATGGGTCAGGTGTCGGTCCTAGTATCGGTCTTCGGAGGTGAAACTGTTAACCAGAACTGGAACTACTACCTGTGACTTGTGATAATTATGATTAGTATTATTGTTGACTAACCCGTGATATTATTGTTATTATCGAGTATCTCTGGGATGGTTCTACCTCCGGGATATTCACTATGATTTTTTATTTTAAAGCCCTTTATGTGGTGTCGCTCAGACGCCCGACTGTGGCATTTCTTTTAAAGCCCTTTATGTGGTGTCTCTCAGACGCCCGACTGTGGCATTTCTTTTAAAGCCCTTTATGTGGTGTCGCTCAGACGCCCGACTGTGGCATTTCTTTTAAAGCCCTTTATATG
>NC_057806.1:117839202-117842760 GCF_018294505.1 Triticum aestivum
GCTCAGACGCCCGACTGTGGCATTTCTTTTAAAGCCCTTTATGTGGTGTCGCTCAGACGCCCGACTGTGGCATTTCTTTTAAAGCCCTTTATGTGGTGTCGCTCAGACGCCCGACTGTGGCTTTGCTTGTTATTTATTTCATAAATTTTAATACTAGTATGTTATTGCAATTTTATAAATAACTTGCTTGCACGCATCAGAGATTTATTTATCTTTTGTGACTGACGTCATGAGCATAAGATTTTCTTGCACGAAGAGGAGCGACGCGATGACAGCCCCGGAACCTAAGTAATGGAGATAGCAGCCTCGCGAAGATAGGAGTTAACCTGGTCAGTTGTTCCCGTGGAAAATGGAGTCCCATAGACACTGATGTTTCACAACCCGCTTCCGCCATCAACCACTAGAAACCATTTGTTGTACTCACAGGCCAGAATGGTCTTGTACTACATATGTTGTATTCTGCTTGGAATTTCTGTATCAAGTTGGAGCCTCATCAGCTAACAGTAATCCTGGGGCTGATGAGCACGACGGTCTTTTCTGGAAATTTATTACCCGGAAAACCGGTCGTGACACTTAGGAATTTGGTCCATATGAAGAATTTGATCTGGGGTTCCTATTCTTCACAGGTGGTGTCATGATGACATTCACCTAAAGACTTTCAAGGCACCTTTTGGGAACCCAGATTTTCTTCATAGGGGGGCCGTTCCTGCAGTTAGTGCCAACATATCTAGCGAATACTTCACCATTCTGATTTTTGAACAGTTCATAGTTGGAGTCAAATGACTCGTTAGAAGAATATGAAGATTCACATGTAAAGCCAGATAAAGTAGATGGATCCACTGGAGGTCCCTTTGCAGCAACCCATGAGGTTTTGGGATACTGCTCAGGTTTCTAGTAGGTCCCATCAGCATTGAGTTTCCTCTCAAAGGCAATACCCTCTTTTCCTAGGATTCCTATTGAGGATTTGCTTTTTAAGCACATCACAAAGAGCCTGATGCCCTTTGAGGCTTTTGTACATGCCTGTCACATACAATTCCTTCAGCCCTGCATGGTCAGTGATACTAGCAGCATCCTCAGATGAGGAATTTGTGATAGCGGAGATAGTTGAAGAATTTGCAACAATAGAAGCATTTGAACTTTCAGGTGAAAAATTAGCAGATTCATGTTCAATGCATTTCAAACATGGTGGAATGAATTATTCCTGAGTGGAACTGATTTGTTGAGCAAGCAATGAATCATGCTCCTTCTGAAGATCTTCATAACTCACTCTTAGCTTCTCAAGATCTTGCTTTCTTTGAAGAAATTCATAAGAAAGCTTCTCATGATCAGATAAGAGAGTGTTATGATGACTCTGAAGGTTATCAAACTTAGTCTGAAGTCTCTGAAGACTTTCAGTCAAAGCTTTAGAATGATCCATTTCTTCACCCAACATATCATCGCTCTCATCTAGCATGTTTTGAACTTTTTCGAAAGCTCTTTGTTGTTTAGTGGCAAGGGAAGCAAGTTTGGTATAGCTAGGTCCAAATTCATCACCAGATTCATCATCACTAGACTCTCATAGGTAGCATTCAGTTACCTTGGCACCTTTCACCATAAGGCATGGTGCAGAGGATGAAGATTCTGGTTCAAAAGTCATCTCCTTGCGCGATTCCTTGAAATCCTCAAACTAGGGATCATGATGAGTTCGATGACCTTCATATACCTCAGGGAGTCGGTCCCAGATGAGCTTCGCATGGCTGAGATGCATAATGTTCCTTAACTGATTTTGGGACTGACGGGAGCAGATGATGTCCTTCGAAGTGAGGTTGAGTAGAGTGTACTTGCGAATATCATCAGCCTCCGCCATCTTGCATAGATCGGTAAGACCAATCTCAGTGACGGTCTATAGTTCGATGTTCATTGCCATGAGGCGCTTCTTCATCATGGCCTTCCACTTGGGATAATCATGACCGTCAAAGATGGGACATGACACAGTCTTCATTCCTACGGTCGACATAACTAAAACTCTAGGCGGTTAAACCAAAATCACACAGAACAAGGGAGTACCTAGCTCTGATACCAATTGAAAGTGTGTTATATCGACTAGAGGGGGGTGAATAGGCAATTTTCACAAATTCTTCACTAAGGAATTTTAGGGTGAGGAAATTCCTAAGCAACAAACTCCTTAGCAGCCGAATAAGTACTTGATACTTCTCCAACGTATCTATAATTTTTGATTGCTCCATGCTATATTATCTACTGTTTTAGACATTATTGGGCTTTATTTTCCACTTTTATATTATTTTTGGGACTAACCTATTAACTGGAGGCCCAGCCCAGAATTGTTGTTTTCTGCCTGTTTTAGAGTTTCGAAGAAAAGGAATATCAAACGGAGTCCAAACGGAATGAAACCTTTGGAAACATGATTTTCTCATCAGATAAGATCCAGGAGACTTGGACCCTCTGTCAAGGAAGCCACGAGGTGGTCATGAGGGTAGGGGGCGCCCCCCCTAGGGCGCGCCCCCTGCCTCGTGGGCCCCTTGAAGCTCCACCGACGTACTTCTTCCTCCTATATATATCCACGTACCCCCAAACGATCGGGGCCGGAGCCAAAAACCTAATTCCACCGCCGCAACTTTCTGTATCCACGAGATCCCATCTTGGGGCCTGTTCCGGAGCTCCGCCGGAGGGGGCATCGATCACGGAGGGCTTCTACATCATCATCCAAGCCCCTCCGATGAAGTGTGAGTATTTTACTTCAGACCTACGGGTCCATAGCTAGTAGCTAGATGGCCTCTTCTCTCTTTTTGGATCTCAATACAATGTTCTCCCCCTCTCTTGTGGAGATCTATTCGATGTAATCTTCTTTTTGCGGTGTGTTTGTTGAGACCGATGAATTGTGGGTTTATGATCAAGTCTATCTATGAATAATATTTGAATCTTCTCTGAATTCTTTTATGTATGATTGGTTATCTTTGCAAGTCTCTTCGAATTATCAGTTTGGTTTGGCCTACTAGATTGGTTGTTCTTGCCATGGGAGGAGTGCTTAGCTTTGGGTTCAATCTTGCGGTGTCCTTTCCCAGTGATAGAAGGGGCAGCAAGGCATGTATTGTATTGTTGCCATCGAGGATAACAAGATGGGGTTTTTATCATATTGCATGAAATTATCCCTCTACATCATGTCATCTTGCTTAAGGCATTACTCTGTTTTTAACTTAATACTCTAGATGCATGCTGGATAGCGGTCGATGAGTGGAGTAATAGTAGTACACTACTAGGGAAAACCTTATACACAGAAGTTTATCAGTAGCGCAGTTTAAAAATGGGCGCTACTGCTAATTAGTAGTAGAGAGGGGTATAAAAACCGCGCTACTACTAAGTTGATAGTAGTAGCGGGGGGTATAAACCCGCACTGCTACCAAATGGTCTCCAACAATGCCCCCGGAATTGGCCATAGTAGTAGCGAGGGGTATAAAACCGGTGCTACTACTAAGTAGTAGTAGCGCAGGTAAGACCCCCACGCTACTACTAAGCGTGTCCACCCAGGCCCGATCCACACTCCCCCACCCCACCAACCTT